>NW_027105186.1:316733-327926 GCF_000696795.3 Halyomorpha halys | reverse complement strand
TAATTTACTATGAGACATATCATTTAACCATTTTAAAAAACTCCATACAGGCTATTCTGCCCAGGTCAAAACATTGATATCTAATATGTCAAAAATACATTAAAAATCACAGTCAAATTATTTCTTTTTTACCACTATTTATACACTTTTATTATGACCTATAAATTATATAGGGTTATAATAAAAGTGTATAAATAGTGGTAAAAAAGAAATAATTTGACTGTGATTTTTAATGTATTTTTGTCTTATTAGATGTCAATGTTTTGACCTGGGCAGAATAGCCTGTATGGAGTTTTTTAAAATGGTTAAATGATATGTCTCATAGTAAATTAAGATTGTCCCTGAAGATGGCCGAATTGGCCGAAACGTTGGACGTGTAAATGAAATAAATGTTTTGAGACTATAATTTGGATAGTGTTTTTGAATTATTTAGTAAAAAAAAAATAATTTAAAAAAACTGTGGACATAATGAGATTTGCTAGAAAAAGAATAGTACCATACCACGCTCTTTGAACTTTTAAGATTGCTAACGTAGTAGTTACGTTACTAGAGAAGAAGAACTCGGAGCCATTTTCTTTTCAGGCGACTAGGGAGAGTATCAGAAGAAGCGAGATTAGAAACTTTAGAAGTGGGTTTGGGTTTGAAGTTTAGTATTTGGTTCTGGCCACAGCGGCAACATGAAGCTCTTTATGGATGATATTATTTGTGACAAAGAAAGGGGCATTGAGGATTTTCCTGTCTTTTCAGTCTTGTATGAGGATTCCATGTCAGTCGTTTGTCCAGAAGTAGTCCTTAGTAACTGTTCGACAGGAATGAGTGGGGTATTATCAAAGGATACTGTGGGAAAGTCTCATGGGTTTACGACGAAGGGTAAATTTGATTTGGTGGGATTTATTAGAATTTATTTTAATCCTCCAGTTTCGGCACAATCTTTCAAGGGAGGTGATGTGGGATTAGAGGGTTTGGGTTACAATGAAAGGGACATTATTCACTGACAATAGGCATGTGTCGTCGTATAATATTTAAATACATTTCAACAATATCTATTTTAAAATGATTGATACCTACAACTTTACTATTTTTGTCTTACTTTCTGATTTTATTATTTGTATTAAAACATGAAAATGAACAAGATATAAGCTGGGATGTTAAATCCATTAATACTATCCAAATTTGAAAATATTTTTAAAAAATAAATAAAATAAAATTAAGAAAAAAAAGTTTGAATTTTTAAATAAAATTTACTAAAAAAAAACCTTATTTACAATTTAAATGTTGAAATATATTAAAAACGAATTTTAGTTATTGCAAATTTTTTAACTTAAAAACCGTTGGAGACGAGAGAGCTGTGATTTTTCCAGGGAAAACGCCGAAGCTCGGAAGCCGTCACACACACGTAATCTTTATATCTATATAAAAAAAAAGAAAGAAAAACCCTCCCAATCCAGCGGGAACAGTTTACTACCGCAACATCTCGTCCTTTCTATCTCTCATTCACTCCTGGGATTCATTCATATTTCTAGTAAATTTATAGTTATATAAAATAATACTACATTACTGTTCTGTGCATTATGAATAATAAAAATTTACAATTATTTTTTTCTTTGCAAATATTTAATTATTGTATATATGCGATCCCAGGAGATAAGGTCATTTCACGTTTTTCATTAGCACCTATTAAAATAGAATTGAAGTAATAGGTTCACTATAATCAGGTTAAATAATAATTATTAATCATGGGTATTAATAGGTGTCAATGAACAATACGAAACCTAAATATAAAAATCAAGGATCATTTCTCGTAGGCTTGCTTAGTTCATTCATGCATACATATATAGATATAATGAACAATAAAGTTTTAACAGTTTATTATAATATCATATGAAAGGATTAAAATTAATTCTATTTGTATTCTGTGTTTAATAAATCAATACCAAATGTCTTAGCAAAAAAATCCTGATCAACTAATATTATTTTTTTTCTTAGTGCCACTGATGTGTATGTTACATAGCTTGATTCTAAAGAGAAAAAAAATTCCATGGTTCACCTCTCTCTGTTCCGGTGTATATAATAAATAAGGATTATTAATTTTGGCGTAATTATTTCAAAGTAAACTTCTATATATCTTAAGTTCTTATGAATTTAATCATTGTACGTGCGTATAGATGAGGTGACAGTCAAAGAGAAATTTTGATTAAAAACAAAAGTCTGATCTCAGAGAATAAATCGTTTTTAATGATAGTAAATAAGAAATTAAGAGGAAAAGTTTAATTGAAATTTTAAGTATAATAGTTTATAATTGTTGACAAAATATTTCTATGCTGCGAATTTTTTATACTTTACTTTAAAGAAATTGTTAAAATTAGATTGAACCATCTAAAATTATGTTTTTCGAGTATACAACAAGGTATTACTATATTCATTTTTAAAATTATAAATAAATAAATTTTAAAGTGTGCCTGAGAGTAGTTAATAAAAATAGTTAAGCTACGCTAAGCCTGAAATTTAACCGGCCACTCGTAAGAGTGGTGTTGGGATTATTAAAATATATAAAACTGTTCGATCTGGCCAATATTTTCCTGCCATATTTACCTTTTGCTTATAGAGGAATTGTTCACATCTTGGAAGAGTACGGCTGACACCTTTCGTCATAGCTGGTTATTGTCTATCTGCCGCTCCCCTATTACCTGGTTACGGTTGGTAGTTTTTTACACACCTGATGTCTGCCGGTCTACTCCCGTTCGACCTCAATTCTTGAATGGACCCCGGAACTTGAAAGAAATCCCAGTCGTCAGCTGAGTGTACCGCCAGGATTCCTGTCACACAGTCGCTGCTTGATATCGCAACGTATCGCATCTATCATTCTTGAAATACATGTTCATAATATGTTAAGTATTAGAGGTTCTATTATTATTTCTTTTAAATCATATTATCCTACAAGTATTAGTTAGATCGTTCAAAGGAAATATAGCTGAATGTTTCAGTTAATATGAGGACTATGTGTTATTAAAACTTATCGCAAAATAACTCTGTAACAAATATATACTTGAATTTTTAAAAAAAATTATTTATTGAAATCTACAACTGTATTTACAAGAAAATTCATCTTGTTAATGTAATAATAGAGTATAATGGCATGATAAAGACAAGAGAAACTACCCATTGGTAGCCCAAAAACATTCCAACATTAGGTCTCAAGAGCGTCAATTTTCACTGCGCCTGGGAGGATTGCCAGTAATCGAAAAGGAAGCAATGTTAGAAACTAGGTTTTTGAGATATCAGATTGGGGCTAGAAAGGTTTCATATGGAACATTAAGCTCTTTATGTATGATATTATTTGCGACAAAGAAAGGAGGATTGAGGATATTACGAAAAAAAAACTTGATTGTAAGGATTGGAAAGAATACGAGAGGAATTTGAAAGTTTAGTGGAACCCCATAGCTTAACTTCGTATTATAGTCATGTAGATCAGGTTTTTGTAATAGATTGGAAGTTTAGGCCGTTTCTCTAATAAGTCTTGTAATAGTCGGAATCTACAAACAGTTTCCTGTTTTTTCAGTCTTGTGTAAGAATTCCAAGTTAGTCGTTTGTCCAGATGTAGTCCAGGATAGCGGATCTGTTAGACAGGAACAAGAGGAATATTATGAAAGGATACTATAGAGCTGTCGATGGGTTTACGATGGAGGACATAGGTGATTTGATGGGATTTGTTACAAATTAAATCATCCATAAAGACTTTAAAATTACATATGGAACCGATCTAGCCCGAACCAGATTTGCTTGAACTAAAGTTGATATCATTGCAAGTTTGAAAAATATTAAAAAATAAAATGACATTAAAACTCTGGTGGATTGTGTCACTAGCCTCCCTGAAAAGCGAAAAAGTCGAATATTATATTTTTCTGTTGATATAAAAATTCGTATAACTTTTTTCGATGTACGAATAACTAATATCAAAATATCATAAAGCCGTATAGATATTACTGCGATTTACATTTTGAAAAAATAATAAGCCTATTTAAGATTGTTAACTTTTCCGCGTTTGGATTCGGACTATATCCAATTGCAATTAAAATATCAAGGTTTAATTTTTAAGCTAGTAAAGAAAAGAATAACTTTAAGATATTTTTTTGTTTTATTCAATTAAAGAATATTTTGAATGCTTACCTCTAAAATTAAAATGGACAGATGGTTAAATAACCATTCTTTAACATTCCGTGACGATCAGTCATCATGGAGAAAAAGGATAAACTAAACTTTATGGGGAAATGCTAATGAGACGAGGAATCCGAATAATAATTACTGAAAGGAAAGGACCAGGTATCATTAGTGGTACCTCACGACATCTTGGAGATGTGTCGATGAAACAGGTACCGGTAGCGATCCTGCATACTAATTTATCACTATTAGGGAATTACGGACATAAATACCCTCTAAGCGTGGACAGAACAAAGCTTTTATGGAATCAGAAGTCGAGAGAGGGAGATAAAGGAAACAATAATGTGTCAGAGGAATACAAAAACTAAGAGCTTTGTTAGGAAGGGTACAGTATAAGTACAAGTACAAGCTGTATACACAAAAGTAAACATATAAAAAAAATCAACAAAAGTATATAAGAACTACCATAGTTACCACTAACCTTAACCAATGGATGTTGTGATTGCTAAGTCCTTTTTTGGCTATTGTTCCTCTTCGGACCCGGTGTGGTTTCGAACACCACCTGATTCAGTTATCATGTACTGAGTATCCCTTGTTCACCCTCCTTATCTCAACAATTTTTGGAATTTAGATTTGATTGTAAACTTCCAATCCATTACAAAAGATTATAATAAGGCCTATCTGGACTAACGGAGTTGTGCTTTGGGGCTACACTAAACCTACGAATTTCTCTCGTATCCAATCAATATAATCCAAAATCCGCAATGCTCCTTACTTTGTCATAAATAAAACCATTAATGTTCCTTGTTTTATCGATCTAGACCGAACCAGATATCAATCCTTTCAATATGAACTCCCTAACCACCTAAATCCTCGAGTTTCAAATCTTGCTATCTTTTCTATTCCATACAATCTTCTTAGGCGCCTGAAAAAGAAATGGCCTGGAGATCTTCCAATGTAGAAAATATAACTAGAGCACTACCAATGGGTAGTTTCTCTACATGTCTGTATCATACCATTGTACTCTAACATAAAATTTACTAGATTTATTTTTATGTAAATGTCCCATATGGTCTATCTTTGGAGGGTATCGTTAATTTTCTTACCATCCAGCAGGTTTTCTCCAGCACACCTGACTCCAGTATTTCTAATGGAATAGAATGCATTTCTGTACAGATTTTTATTTTAAAAATTCGAGAAAAGTCGACATTTTTTATCCGACGCACCCTAGAATCGCTATAAAAAACCCACTTTTTTTTATAGGTTTTTTAAATATTTGCATACGACAAATACAACCAAACAACAAAACCGTTTCAGAATTATGTTTACCGACCAAACGGGAAATTCGTAAGAGATTTTGCATGGCGGGAAATAAGTCGAGTGAAAGTCGGGAAAGTCATTTTTAGTTCCAAATTTTAAATTCTTGCTTCATTTTTCTAAACATTGGAATAGTTAACTTGAGCGGTTCCAACAATATAAAAATATTCATGAAAACACTTCAGTCGAAAATAAAGGGAATTACACTTACTGTTATCCCTTTCAGTGAGCCAATGATAAGGATTTTCTTCCTTTCCGATCGGAACTTATGTTTTTTATTATAACTTTAATACTTATATTCTATTATATGTGCTTAGTCTGACGTTCTAATCAAGAAAGATAGTATGTTAAATGTTAGATTAAGCCTTCAATGCTATTGATATAGATTAGCCTAATATACATAAATATATTTTCAAATAACAATAAAAAGATCAAAATTGGGGGAGGAGGCAGAGGAGAAAAACGTTTTAAACCTAACAGGCTATAAAATACTAATTTTATATTAAATTAATCCACTTATAATTTTTCAACCCTGTGGGCCAATTTAGAAGGGATCTCCGCAAGCCCGATAATGAATAAACGAAACTTTTTGTATATGGTAAATGGTAGTTTCTTGGAATAAAGTCATGGAATAAAAATGATATTGCCCTCCATGAGGCAATCTGCGTCGGAATAATCGAATGCCGACGACTGTTTCAACGAAGACCATTAGGCTAAAGACTCCTTTCGACGTGGGGGAGGCGAAGGCTAATGCTCGAGACCCTGAGCGACACGCGAATCACCAGGACATCGCATGACGGTCCCGCGCCGAGTATGTAATCTTAACAGTTTTATGTAGAACAAATATTTCAATCCTCATACATATTCAGTGGAAGGGAATTACATTGTGTACGACATGCCCTCTCTTCCTTCTCCATTAGAGATTATTCTCACGAACAACCCTTTTCAGTCAGCCTCGTAGAGCGTTTTCACGCTTTTCGGAGACACACTCTGACAGGGTGCAAATAGCCAGGGGTGATGTATTAGGGCTTGGTGACTGTTAATTCATTGCGTGTCACCTTAAACCTTTACGATTGGTGTAATTCAGTTTATTAGGGTCCGAGCATTTAACTTGATTGTTACAAATCAGTCCTTGCAATTATAAGATAATATTGCCTTGTGTGAAAAAGTCGTTTTGAATTTCCTCGACTTTAAAGGTTCTGTATTATTATTCAAAAGCCATTAGTACCATAATAGTTCAGCTTTAATGACTTAAGCAGGGTTTATTAAATTATTGCTGGACAAATCAATTAGCGTTTTTTTTTTTAATAATTGTTAAGAAATTATTCCACCAGTATTTATATTCGTTGACTTGTATACTTAGCGAGGCATATTCCACACCCTACCAAGAAATGTTTTTAAAAATAACTGGCAGCATAAAATATTACAATTAATTGATGAATTAACCAGCTAGATTAATTTAATCTTGAAATTCCAAACTAGAACTCATGACCGTTATATGAGACGAACAATGCCATTTATCAGCTTCTCTTCACATTAATTTATTCAAGATTCATAAACAGTTTTGTCAAAATTTAAAATCATACATGAACCTACTACTATTGTAGGGGAGTGTGTTTAGGTGTCAATATTGCACCCTCGAATTTTCAACAGCACCGGTTCCTTTCCGCCCTGGGCGGTTTGATTTTTATTTAGTGAGGGGCCCGAGGAATAAAAACTCGATCTTCTAACTCTGGTTGGAGTAGAGTGATAACCTATAGGATAAATCTTGTCTCTCTGAAATGACCAGGGATGTATTAAATAAAAAAAATTATTATTATAGTTTATAAAATTAAATCAAGTGTTAATTTTATATCTGCCTTGCTTTGTATTTATGTAGAAAGTGGAAAATATGTTTTATCAATTGTATTTTTCTTTACTCTCATTTACATTGAAGATGGCTTCTTCCATAGATTTTATTCTCAAAGGACAAATCAAATTAATTTTTAAAAAATTGTTTCTCAAATCTTGAAATATCGATAATTATGTATTTACCTAACATAGATATCGAGGAAGGCAAACTGACATATATACTTGCCAGACAATCTTATACATTATCGGTGGTCTGCTAATGAGAAGTTTCAATTATTATTAATGAATTGGTAACCTGTTACAAGTATAGTGGAATTAGAATAAAATATTTTTGATACAACGAACTATTACTCAGTTTAGCAACGGTGTACAACGGGCTAGCTAAACTGGAAAGGGTTCAGTCGGTTAACATGTGAGGGATCAAGTTTGATATTAATGTTTAGTTTCTTTTAACATAAATATCATATTGTTGTTTCAAATTATGGACTTGTTAAAAACATATAAATACCTTTAAAAAAAGTGTTGTTATCTATGTGCTTTCGTTAAAATTCCATACAGGCTCCCACACATCATTTTTCCATTGTCTATGTGTTCATAATTATTTAAATAGATCCATTTTTGTATTTTTATTTATTTTTTATAAATTACCACATTTCATTCATTTATTATTAAATTGTCGAATTAAATAAAATGAAATAATCCCTTCTTCTGAGGGAAAAGTTATAATAGATTCTGTTGCTGACGTTCAGTGGATCCTTATAATAGCAGAAAGGCTTTAGCAACTAGAGAAATATAAAAAGACTCACAGAAAGTAGATCCTACAAGAAATCGGAAGCCAATTTAAAAATGTATTAAACTAATTATCCTCAGTCATCGACTTCTTGTAGCAAGAGATTCATTGCAAGCGCTTGTAGGCTGATGGGTTCGAAATAGGAAACTTCGTGACGTCTCGGTTTCACAACTATTAACTCCCCATTTGACCTGCCGAGTTTCCCCGACTATGGACAAATAAGCGTGTAATCCCTTACCGTGAATCCGATCAGCAAACTACCCGAACATGTGCGAAATTAGGACTCGCCGCGGGATTAACTTCCAAGGGTTTTTCTTTCGTTAGCGCATTTAGAAAGTTTGTAGATGCTGTAGAAAGCAGAATCTTGAATCTAAAATAAAACATGGGAATATAAATCTATTGATAGATAGAAGAATCGAGTAATTGAAATATTGATAATAATAGCATAAAACCATCCAGTAGAATTACAGATCGTACGCGGGTACTATTTTCGATAGTAATCACAATCCATTACCAGTGGAAGAAATCGATGTTGTTAGTAACACGCTCCATCTCCCTCTTTTTTTTCCATCAGGTATCGACTGCTTAGAAGTTGCTAGACTTAGATTGTTTTTGAACGTCCATTCTTAGACTGTTGTAAGAATAGTTTCTTATAAATTACCAAACGCGTCTAGTTGTGATCCTGTAGCTAATTGACAATAAACACTGCTTATTTTACTGTTGAATACCTGAATTTAAATATTATATTTTGAAAGCAAAACCGACCTCATGAATTATTAGTGTCAATCACACTTAGCAAGAAAACTCTGCTACTAATTAGCAAATTAATTTAGTAAAGTAACGAAATAGATTTTTTTTCCGTCTATAAATTATTAGAGAAAAGTTATGATCTTATTATTAAATCGAATTAAACAATAAATACTGCGTCGAATAAGTACCAATCTTAATAAATAGCTTAAGCAATACATCGTAAACTAAAAAAAAAAAAAAGTATGGTTACCTGATAAACCAAAACGCAAATGGGAGTTCTCAAAGCAAATTCGTTCATAAAAATGACTTTCTGTGGAATCTAAGGATTCCCTCAACACAATTCTCCATATTCTTAATCAATTTTTAATTTATAAAAAATATGTGTTTGGTAAAATTCCTCCATAAAATAACTCTCATTAAATATTACGTTTGTTTTCGGTTCGATGTAAACATATTGCTGATTTTATTTTAGTTTTAGGAACCTTTTTTTTCTGTTTAAGCATTTAGTTCTGTGTGTTAAGCATTTAAAAATAAAGTGATATAGTTCTATTCATAAAATTATTGACTTTGGTTCTTTTGTTTTAGGACTAAAAAAATGTTTTTTTTTTGTTTTTTTGTCTTTATCAATATTTTTAATGACGACTTAGGTTTAATTTTATTACTTTTTTTAAAAATATTTTTTCTCCCTATGATTATACACGTCTTTTTTTTTTATTATTATTTTTTTATTCAATTATTATGATATATTTAGCATGATTGAATGCCTAATGTTCATTGCTTTGTAGTGCCTGAAATGTGATTAGCACGTAGGCCACTGTAATCTGATATCATCACAGACACATTCATGAACAAACAAGGTAAAGATGATGCAATTATGTTTAGATCATGAGAGCGTTGTTTTCTAATTCCATACAATAATGAAAAGGTTTGATGTTGAGGAATAAAACAACAAAGATTGACGTAAATATGTCACAAGTTATAAGGTAGTTCGTTGTATTAGTTCGTATGTACTATTCTTATTCACTATTTATCATTTTATTCCTTATCAGTTTTCATTTTTTAAAGTTAAAAAAAATAATACATAGAACATTTTCGAAGAATTCTCCTAAAGAAGTTGAATATAATAAAAGTAAACTACCTCTTATATTTTATAAATTATATATTTCAATATTTTAAAATATAAATTAATTTCTCCTAAAAATATTTTTTATACAAGTAAATTGTTGAAAATGTCGTCCAAAGCAACTTAGGTTCGTAATATTTTTTATTACTGAAATTATAATAGGACGAAGAGCCGCTTTTCTCTATCGTTGGTCTGGAAGTTAAGAAATCAAGTTTCTAAACCTTTCATATTTAAATAATTATTACTTTTTTAATTATGAAATTTATAATATTGATCCACTAGTAAATATCATATTCCGCAGTTAAGAATAAAAGAAATACGAACCCATTGTAAGAAGTGAATAAAAAGAAACTACCACATTTCTTAGCTTAAAAAGAGCTAAGAGGAGCCCGAAACTCACCCCTAGGATATTAGCTTACACCCCATCGCCGAGGGAGGGGTAAAGAGTATTTAGTATCGTTCTGTCATGGAGCTTCTCGAGTGTTATATACAGCAAGATTGAGTACTTTTTTGTAGACTCCCACTTGTAGAGAGAAAAAAAACTTGAAGAGATTGGGGATATTGATGTCTGTTTGGTTATTGCTTCGTGTTTATTATGAATTTCAACAAATGATATAATTGTTTTAGCTGCAAAAATAATTAATATAATTAAAATAAAACATTTATATACGTTAGAAAGTTTTAATATTAATATATGACGAATAAACAATAACATAGAATGTTAATTTCTAACTATTAGAACATAACGAACCCTAAAATATTATATTATGAAATTCTAGACTTTATGTGTACATTAACAATTATATATATTTTTTAATTCGTTAATTTAACCATTTTAACAACAAATATTTAACTTCCAGCTCTACTAGCCAAGAAGCCTTAAAAATGCTGACCCTTTTTAGAACAAAAATAAAGCATCTTTTAGAAAATAAATTAATAGATACTTTGATTAAATGATGAGTATGTTGATAAATGATAATAACTTAAAATAAGTTGATTAGGTGATGAGTATGTTAAATAAAAACAATTATAACTGAATCATCCCTCGCCGATGAGTCATAACCTGTAAACTGGATGATATGCCTGATGTACAGCGATATCCTTACTAATTTAGATAAAATTTATTACTTTTTTTTTTTTTAATTTTGTAAAACAACATTTCTTTGATTTTTTTATTGAAGTATTACTCATATATGTATATATA
>NW_027105186.1:249491-316320 GCF_000696795.3 Halyomorpha halys | reverse complement strand
TTCGATATTTTCTGATTGTTTTTTAGTCAACTTCTTCTCATATTTAAATAAATAATCTAAATATTATTTGTTCTTATTTATTATCGTGTTAAACCTTATGGATTAGGTTTTCTTTTTATATATTAACTGAGATTCTTTGTTCCAAAATCCTATTGAATAAGATTTTTTTTTACTGATAAATGATTATTAGAACTTATCGTTTTCACTTGTATCCTGTTCGTATACAATATACATGATATCAGTTTGAATTTAAATCTCATCTTTAAGCCTCTTTTCGTTCCCTTATTCCTTACTTTTGTTATAGCATTATTGATTATAACAAATTTCTGATATTTTTCTTGTATAAATTTTACAATTTTCATGTTATAGCTGCTATTTTATATTATTTTTTTCATACTTCATATGTGCATACTTCTCATTTAAATTATCCTTTTTATATTATATATATATTTTTTAAACCTCTGTCATGATCTTTAAATAATATCAATCGATATCACAATTCTGTGATTATTTTATGTTGTATTAAAAAATAAACAATATCTTGAATAAACGGGCTATAAAATTAATAATTAATAACTGCTCGTTTTACTAAATATTTCCTTAGGCCATTTTTTAAAATTATAGGATCAATCAAATACTGGGATAGTATTATATTATCCAGGTCCATATTTTTATCTATCTATATATATGTTGTTAATTCCAACTTCGCGTTAAACTTTAATGATTAATTTCAATTTCCTTAAATGTCATTGAAATCAATGATTCTTAAGCAAGAAGCATGAAAAGTTCCCAAAAACATGGAAGGACGCCCTGCTTCATCGAAGGCGATACGCAGTCAACGGAAACTCAAGGGAAGGACAGGAGGGGGAATAAGCAGTAGTTTAATGGGTCATGCCGAAATCAATGCTGAGCCCCGAAGGAAATTGATTCACCCTTAAGACACCGCCCCGGGATTAGTTAGAGATTGACTTTATTTATGTTATAAAGGCCATTAGTTTTCCATCTTTATGACTTCGTGTCACGTGACGGTGATTTTAAGGGGAGCATGTTTACCTTAATTCACCGTGTCGCGTTCGTATGTTCCTCCGCTCCTGATCCATGCCAGATAAAGCGTATTAAACTCCCATCCAGCATTAGTAATGGTCGACAACTTCCCTTTTTATTCCGTCGTAAATAACGCCGCGGGGTAATATACAATCTTAGTTATGCTCATGTAACTTTCGAATATAGAGCAACTTTAAGACGAATGCTTTAAAGTTCCAGACGTAACATAAATAAGTCTGCTTGGTGTTTAAACTTTTGTTTGTCTTATTAATAAACAAATTTATAGTTCCGTTTTGTATTTTTACGAAATAGCAGGCTCGTTATATTGTAGCAATTGAATTATTTGAAAAATCACAACTGGTTTTAAACAGTTTGGGTAATGGTTGATGATCCGTTTTCTTTCTAAGAGATAAAGTAGTTAGATGGCGAAAGCATTTCCTTACATAAGTTAATTTAATTTTTTTATGTATATATATTTTCAAAGCAAAGATTAAAGTAATATCATTATTGTTATTATATTTGAGGAATACGTAACCCATTGTCGCATTAACCCAAGGTTCCTCAGGGATTCAAATCAATGTTAAAACCTTTTTTTATATGTTCGAACTCATTATTTATTTATTTTTTTTTCAGAAAACTGTGATTCAAGCTTGAAATTTCTCAAATCTTAGGTAAAATTCATATATTATACAATGTCTTAAAAAAAAACAACTTAATTAGACATTTGAAGTTTATACCTTTTTTAATTTTTTAGCTGACAGTGTTAACCTTTTTTTGAATAGTTCCATAGAGTTCAGAGACAACATTTTTACGAGTTATTTATTTTTATGTTAATGCAAGTGTCAGAACGGAGAGTAATTTAACGTTTTTTAGGATTTAGAAGGTCCTTGCTATTATAGAAATTGGTTGAGAATGTCCATGAAAAAATTTTATTGGGACCACAAGTTAAAACTCTTGACTACTTTGATGTATTTTTATCTTTGAGTATTTCGTCAGCTAAATTCTCGAGTTCAAGTATAGTTTGACGTGTAGAACAGGTATTGCATTTGTTCGAACCTGAGTTTATTTTGAAAACATTTACGAGGGAAACATAAAAAAAAAAAATAAAAAGTGAAAATTAGAAAAAAATAAATATTGGAATTTTTAACTAAAGACCATCAATGTGTGCCCCGAATCGGCATTTAATAAGTATTCATCAATATTTTGTACATGATATTCTTGACCGCGACCCAGTTCTTCTTCTTCAAATATTTTCCTTCTTCAGATATTTAAAACCGAGCGCCTTCAGACCAAGATCTCGGATGAAAGCCAACCCCTGAGGTATAACGTGTCAGCCCTAACGATGCTCCCTCCTCCTCAATCCCCTTATTTGATTACTCTCTTTCCTTTTTGTCTTACTCCTCGCCGGGAACAAAAATCAATCCGACAAAAGGCTGACGGCATGAAGAAGGGAGCAGGACACCGCGTAATGAGGCAGCGATCCACCGGGATATCAGCTCTTTGATTCCGCAAGAGTTCAGTCCCTCGGTTGAGTTGTCGGAAAGGATAATGGCTTGTCGTTCATTTTGATCTGGAACAAGTCAGCCGTCCCAAAGGTGGGTGAAATTATCATCAGCGCTGGGTACCTTGTAGTGTCATATCATAGGTGTAGTGTGAACTATGGTTTCCTTAAGGCGCCAAAATTTCAATAATGGCATTAATTTTTTTAAATGGTTTATTGTAGGTTACTTAATCCTTTAATGAGCAGTGGTCGCATTTATCCCACTTATACATCAGTCTAAATTTTCAATTTGGACTGTTTTGAAAGGAAAATTTAGACTAGTGTATAAGTGGGATATATGACCTCTGCCCGTTAAAATAAAACTTGGTTCACTCAATCACTTAAACAAATATAAATTTTGTTCAGAGAGTTATTCTAACTGAAATTTTTTTCAATAATTTCCTTTTCAGTAAACTAAGGAAATATACTTCGGGAAACACCTCTGAAATCATATTGCTCTTTTTAAAAAAAAAATAAAAAGAAAGAATTTTTTAGTTCCAACGTTTGAGTATTTCCATGAATTAAAAAAATTAAAAACAATTTAACATCAGCTATAATTTTTTTTTTTATGCTTAAAATTTTCTAGTTTATGTATTTGTTTCTGAAAATCCAGTAAGCCATTTTTACATTGATAGTTTTATTATAGAATAAACTGTTTTAAATCTATTTATATCATATAAATTGTTGATTAAGTTTTAAAAAAAGAAATGGGATGCATATGAATAGATGTCTTTAATTATAATTTTTTTAACAATTACAAACAAGTTACTTCTTCTATGCGCTTTTTCATCAATTGTTCCATTGTTTATAATAATAATAATAATAGCTATTAATTTTTCTTTTTTATAATTAGCCAATATTTTTCGAATAATGTTTGGAAGCCAATAAGAAAGATAGAAAATAAATAAAATTAGGGATTTGAGACTTAAAATATTTTATTTTAAAATATATCATTGATTGAAGGACACAATCGATTTAACGAAACGATTTCTGGCTTCTTTCTGTCCTAGAACTGGTGCTTGCTTTTCTCAAATTATTTTATTCTATTATTAAATATAATTGAGCTTTGTAAAGTAAAATATGAACATATTGATATAATCTTATTGTCACAATTATTTTACTGATTGTAAAAATGAAGTATATTTGAAGCTTAAGCTTTTGAATATTGTAACAATATTTTCGTTCAATATCGTCAGCAAAAAATCTTTAATCTCAAAACTTAGTGATATTTTTACTTCAGCCATTACTCAGCATCATATTACTGACGCCAAATCCATTATCGAATATCGAATCTCGTTATTTTTATTACTTGATATTTTTATTGTTAGAATTTTATAATTCTAGAAAAAAAAATTATAATATTTATAAATTAATACTTTATGCTGGTTGATGCACAGATTTTTTTTTTAATGATAACTGTATTCATTTTTAAATAGTATGAAAATCGTACTATGGATTTTGCCGGACTTACTGAGGTTCAGAGATAGTGCTTAGGCAATCTGTATTTAAAATATTTGTTGACATAAAGAAGTTATCTATTTTCCCATCTTTTGCCCAAAATTTATTTTGTAATCCAGATGCTAATTTTCAGATTAATGCAACCTTGTTTTTATGAGGAAATTAAAATTATTTTTTCGGTGCACCTGTTTATGGAAACAATCGAAAAGATTTTAAAATAACAATTTTACTGTAGTAATTATTTTTAAGTTTTCCGAATTTGTCTCCCAAGCGTGCCCTCTTCTAGTATGAAGAGAAACTATGTTTTCTTTATAATATATATATTTGTACGTAATAGCTCATAATGATTTATCTGAAAAGTTGATTTATAAAATTAATTTATTTCATTGTAAATGCACCACTTCCTTTCCATT
Source organism: Halyomorpha halys (assembly GCF_000696795.3). NCBI lineage: Eukaryota > Metazoa > Arthropoda > Insecta > Hemiptera > Pentatomidae > Halyomorpha > Halyomorpha halys. The sequence goes on along the minus strand of NW_027105186.1, from coordinate 311,865 downwards.
TTCTCCCACTGACAAATTTCCTTTTCAATTGCTTCTTACGATTTCCTCCCCGTCTTTTACTTCTGGCAGGTGCAGATTTTATTGGATTAAAATCCTTCCATATTCAGAACCCCTCATACCCGGAGTGGAAACCAGTAAAGAATATGAGCCAAGAGGAGGGGCCCGGATTCATTTAAAATTGATTGAGTTCTTCCTTCGTAACTCAGTCGTAAAGAATGATGCTTCGGCTATTAATCAAATATTCATCAAGTCAGGAAAAAAAACAAAAAAACAAAACAGGATTTACATTTCGTAGGGGGTGTAAAATCTAAGCGGTCGTATAGTTTGAAGATTTTTTTTTTATGTATGTGCTCTCCAAGTCATGGAAGAATTAGAATGATCTAAATTTTATTCAGTTGTCAATCTGACAGACCTTACAAAGCCCTCTTCAAAGAGGGGTAAAACCTTGGTTAACAATAAATAGTTTTCTTTTACTATTTTGATACCTTCGATAACTTTATGTTGATCGCCAACGGACTATTTTCGTACAATCTACTTCATACGGTCAACTTCTTCCAATCTAAATTTTATTTATTTATATTTGATTAATCTGTCTTCTTCTTTCTGACTTACGAATTTCTCTAGATAGATACATATATATTTGAAAAGAATTATTAAATTGAACACTTCAGGAAATTTTTACCACCAATCAATTTATATACAAATTTTAAAAATTAACAAAAAATATACTTCTAATATAATGGTATTCAACTTTCAGGGTATATTTATTTGTTCATGTTTGCCCTCTTATAAACTCACGACTTAGAAAGTTATGAAACATTAGATAGGTCTTAAGATGGTATAATCCCTTCAAAGTACATATGTAACCAAGGACACATGTCCCTCCACATACCTGATCCCATGTTTACCGTTACCTTTTCAACCTCCATGCTCACTACATACAGCATTGCTGCCGTTTTCTTATTATGGTATGATATTTATTTATAATATTCTATTGTTTTATTTATGACATAAATAACTAATGCATTTTTATTTATTAGTTGTTGTTTTAACATTATCACTCTTCATTTAATAAATGTTCACAATATAAAAAGAAAGAGTCAAGATGCCGAGGAGACATTAAAAGTGAAAAGTAATAATAGCATTCATATTATCCGGGTATGCATTTATCATGATTTCTATTAATAACAATAAATTATAGCTGAATAGGTTATATACATTAGCTATACACATATAACGATATTTAAAATTATTATACTTGTTTAATACTCTTAAGATATTTTTTCCAATTTTATTTATTTAATTCTAATGGTCATTTAAATCATACTTTTGAAAGATATACATTAATAGTAATATACTAAAAACTATGCTTTTGAGAAAAATTGGTTCGTTTTTTTGTCAACATATTCAAGTACTTAAATTATTTTTTATTTATTATTTCATCATGCTTCATAGAATAAGATCAAATACAGGACCAAAAATGTTACCAGCTTGATAATTATTTTTAAAATAGTCCAGGACATTAAAGAGAAATATTCTTGACCCTTCTTCAAACAAACATAAATATATATTAAAGTAAATAAAAATAAATCTGGAATGTAGAAAATAAATCTATATTAATTACAAAAACAAATATTAATCGTATTTTTAGCATCGTATTTTCAAAATTTCATTTTAAACAAATTTATTCTCAAACAGCTCAAAGTTCATTCTCTATACTTTGTAAACATCAATCATAGATTTGGAAGTTATTCTATAATGGTAATATATTAAAAACTATGTTTTAAGGTAGTTGATCATATGAAGTAGGAAGTAGATTGCACGAAGGTCCATTATGGGTGGAGGTCAATAAAGGTATCAAAATAGTAAAAGAAAACTATTTATTGTTTTCAACGTTTCGCTTTACTTTGCAAGGCTTCGTCAGGGATTGAAACAAAGATGGTAACTGAGCTGAGTTGCCATCTTTGTTTCAATCTGACAGCCCTGACGAAGAGATCTTATTTTTTTATCAATGAATTTACAAAATAAAAATAGTTTTCCAATTAAAATGTAGAAATTTTTTTGAAGAAAGCTCTTTCAATTTCATTACGAATAAGTAGATAATTCTCATCGCTTCTACCCGTATAAAATATTTTTCATCCCTTCTTATTCAGATACCGATTCAAAAAAGACTAGCTAGAGGAAGAGTAAAATAAAAAATATTTATAAGGCTCCATATTTGATTTGAATTCCTTACATTTTGAAACTAAAAGCAGTAAACACAGAAACCCTGCTGTTTCATCTGCAATCCAAACCAAGTTTTACGATTTCTCTCAGAAAATACTGTCAAGAAAATTTTGAAAAATATACGGCATTAAATGGATTTTAATTGTAAACATTTTAGATCTTTAACAAAGAAAACAAAATTAATAATGTACCATATACATTGTTCAAACCATGATATAATACAGCTATTTTTGGACAGAATAAAATATGTAGGATCCACATTAAAAATTAGAACGGTATAATTGATATAAAATTGTTCTTAAAATAATCATTTTCTTTTTCTCTTAAGGGGCTTCCGTTCCCTGCGCCCCCTACTGAATCCGCCAATAATGTAGTCCAGTCCGGACAATGAATATTTGTGGACATAAATTATAACCCCAGACGAACTTGTTGCTTCTCCTCGCATAGCAGGACTCGAGCTGTAACAAAGGTAGCTGACTTATCCCTTTCACCCTTTTGAAAGACTCGGGATCTCTTTGAGAGACACCACGAGCGATCGCCTGGAACAAGAAGTCTCGAGTAACGGTGCGCCTTCCGTTATCAGCAGTTCTGGAACCATTAATTATTGAGTCATTATTGCCAGGAAGTGGAGTCATCAATGACGTTCTCCGATCATCTCAGGGTATTAACTGGAAATTCGCTCTTTTTTTTCACCTCCGATCGTTACACTTGGTAATGGATATTCTGTCACCTCCTTGTACCCAGAAAGTGATTATACTTAAATAATTAAGGCGACAATAATTTAACTCTACTTCTTATAACCTTACGGAGCTAGTTAGTTCATAAAATTACAGAAGTTTTAAATTGTAGTAAATTATATACCGAGTATATATACTTAAGTACATTAATTACAAGATAATAAAATATTCAATTTCCTAATATGAACCTTAAAATTAAGCAATAATAACTATATCAAACAGATAACTTGAAAGGTGCACTGTTTTATGCATATCCCATACAACTGTGATTTACATGATTAATTTTACGAACCAGTAAGAAAAAAAAATCATTACTTGTCAAGGACACCCAGCTCTGATGAAACCCTGAAAAGTGGGACGAAACGTCGTCTACTTTAAATAGTTTTTGTATTATTTTATACCTCTCTTCACCTATTATTCTACATTCATCACATACAGTCAACTAATAATCTTCTAGTAGAAAAGATAAAAAATTATTAAAAAGATTCAATGTAAGAATGAGGATGATAAAAATCTGATTGTCCTAAGGGGTGATAGTTATAACATAGGTAACAGCGTATTTTGTTTTATATAGTATTGTCATTATTTTCCCGTTCTATTTATTTATTTTTTTATTTAAAGCTAATTATTTTTAATGTTTAATTCATACAATAAGTATTTTATATAATAACCAAATTTTAATAAATAAAAAGAAATGGGCGAAATCAAATTGTGAAGTAAAAGTGTTATATTACATTAAATGTTATATTGGCAAATAAAATGGACTTTATAAAGATTGGATTCTGAATTTAGTTATCCTTAAATCGATTAGTTAAAATGTAAATGAGTAGTGGATCATGCTGTTACAGTTAGTTCTGACCACACTGTTGACCATTCTTTCCAGAACTCTATATCACTGCTAGTATCTACAGTAATTACTAATAAATATATATCACTTTATTAATACTTAAATAAATATATTTCGTCGTGTATATAGTTGCAACAATGCTCTTAATGGGGGATGCGACTACTACTTAATTTTTCTTATGGAGAAATTAAAAAATAAAATGCAATTATTTACGTTGTTTACATCCATATTTTATTTCCTATTCATGTATTCATAACCTATTATTTATTTCTAACAATGGTAAACTCATCCATGTAATTAATTTGAGATTCTAAAAAAAACCTTCCTAAATTTATTTACATCAGAAAATAGTTTGGAAGGTTCCAATCGTTACAAAATAAAATTATGAATTTGTATGATATTTATTTAATTCTATTTTTATTTTTTGTTATAAAAATTTTCTGAAATGTTTAGTTTTTTTATTTTGAAATTAATATATATGATTGTCTGAACCTGAATGTCGAAAAAAAAATTAATTCGATTTCTGCATGTATTTATTTCAATCATTAAAAAAAAAAAAAAAAAAAAATTGAAAGTCTACAAATGTGATAGTTCATGGCCGAGCTTATTATTTTAATAGAATAATTTCCTTGACGATCATCATCCCGTTTTTAGGAAACTGGGTACCTTACCCTTCAACTATGTGACAACGGTAGTCGCACGATATTTAACTAGAGACTTGGGCGGACTAAGCTGCCAGAGCTTCAGTGGATCGATGTGTTTTAAGTGTGCTCTTAACATGGTTTTATGAAGGCACGACTCCTAAGTCTACCAACCTTCTGCATGCTACGGCCGCATAATACTTAGTCCAACCATTCTCTACGTCTTCGAGATGGAATTATTGTTCATTGAGGAAAGAAACTTATTTTATTTAACTTAAGTCAGAAATATTTTTTAAATTTAACTCTTTATTTAATTTATTTCACCTATAAAGTCTCAATAACTCACTAATCATTATAATTATAATTATTATATTGAATTGTAAAGAGTAAATTGAAAATCAAACAATTGAATAATGAATAGGTATCAACATATATAATATTGTATAAAAGAGCTGCAAAAAAACCTAACAGGTTACGAAACCTATCTAGTTCCCAGAACCACATAACCGCTCCACTCAGCGTTCTGGTTTCTCTTGACTGGTTAACTTATATGACGCTTTATACAACATCTGCATACAAATTTGTTTAATTGTATTATTGATTTAACTTGTGTAATTTAACAGAAATTCTGCTTTAATTTTGAAGAGATTTTGATGCTAATTCGCCAAATCATTTTAAAATCTTTTACATGATGTAAAACGCAGTATTCATTATCATTTTGATATTTTTATTTTATTAACACTGACACCAGGGATTTTTATATAATTTAAACCATAGATATCTATGGATGAAAAAAAAATTAAGAAGTATTAAGAGATTCGTTATATATTATAATTTTTTCTTACCAGTTGTTAAAATCTGATATTTATTGACTGTTTTAAATCCTAATTAAAATTAATGGTTTTTATTTCTTAACCTTAAAAAAAAAAAAAACGCGGACCAACTTAACATAATTGTCTACAGTTTTAATTATGTTGTGATACGCCCATGTTATTAACACTGATCCCAGAAATTTTCGCATGCAATGTATGAATGGAAACAAAAAAAACAAACCTAGAATAGAGTCAAAACTTTTTACCAATTGTAATAAAATTAATAATTAATTAATTATAGTAATTATTAATTTATAGTAATTATTAATAGTAATTAATAAATACTAAGAAAAAATAATAAGTAGTAATAGTTAATAAATAGTAATTTGTTATGAGTAAATTAATAATTTCTTTCTTTTAATTTCTTAACCTCAAAAAGTTACCTAACTTAACCTATTATTCTCTTTTTTATAAAATGTTTATTATAATTTTGATACTCTTATTTTATTAACATTGACCCCAGAAATTTTCAGATAATTCAATACAATAATTCTTTTGGATAAAAAAAAAAAATCATGTTTTCAAATAACTACAATAAAATTTGAAAAACAGTTGGAAACTGAATTAATGATTTGTTATTTTTTTCCATATTATTATCTTTTAATTTTTGCTAATAGTTTATAAATAGTAATAAATAAATTATAAGTAGTAATAGTTAATAAATAGTCATTTGTAATAAACTGATTAATAGTTATAATTTCTTAACAAAAAAAAGTATTTAACTATTTTTTATTTTTTCTATAGTCTTCATTATCATTTTTATATACCTGTTTAATCAAACACTGGCCTCAGGAATTTTCAAGTAATTCAATACATTAATTCATTTGGAAAAAAAAAGTTTTCAAATAGCCAAAATAGAATCTGGAAAATTAAATTAGATATTTTGTTATTTTTTTTACCTATTATTTACTTTAACCAGTTAATTATTATGAGCCTATTAGACTGAAAAGTAACAGTTATAAGTCTGAAATTCAGCAGTTGCTGTTTCAAATAATAATGGTATCAATAATAATAATAAATTGATACTTTTTCTCTTTTCTAGGTATCAAAAATTAAATAATAATAAAGGCCTAACGAACCCGAAGGTTCGATGCCGATACCACCAAAAGCTCTCTGCATACATCCTTTCAGTGATGACCCTCCAAACCCAATTCCACTAAATCTGTTTTAACACAATCCTCCCATCTACGTTTAGGTCTACCCCTCGGACGTTTACCTGTTGGTTCAGTGTTTATTAACATTTTAGGGATCCGCTCGTTACTAAGCCTTACAACCTCACATGCCCATCTTATACGCCGCAATGCTATAACTTGAATTATATTTACCTGTTGTAGGTCCCTTAATTCAGCGTTGTATCAAAAATTAAAAAATTAGATTTTTAAATTTAAGCAGAATTTCCAATAATTATTGTGCTCATTATTTTTTGTTGAAATATGTCTCAGATATTTTGAATTTTTGTGAAATACATTTTAACTCATGGGTATAGACAAATACAATTAAAAAAAAAATAAACACCATAAAACAAAACATAAACTAGAACAAAAACAGTGGCGAAGTGTGTTAACAAGGTAGAGAGACGAGACGAGATAAGCGGGGTGTATAAATCCCGTTGGAAGGGTTGACACAGCCAACACTCCCCAGCCCACACACCTCTTACAGAAATTTAATTAACCCATTCTAACCTACCGCAAACTCTTAGCTTCTCTAATTTCCGTCGTTTGTTTTATGATAATGACACATCCTCCGACCCTGCGGGAGAACACAGTCAAAACAGTTGTCTGTCTGCCGAGTTATGGAGATTGAATTTGTTCACCGTTTTCCGCGGGAATTTCTCCTTTCTATGGACACTTCGTAACCGTCGACAATTAGAAAAGTGACTAAATTAATATAGAATACTATGATGGAACTTTTTTATTTTTAATTTTCAAAGTTTTGGATGTAAAATTTTATGTTTAAAAGAAGAAGGAGAAGATGGCCACGAGACCAGCTAATGTAAAATGTCATTAGAGTGCTACCAGTGGGTAGTTGCTCTACACGCCTGTAACACTCCATTTTAACTAAGACCATATTTACTAAACGTATTATGTTATATACAGTTGTAAATTTCAATAGTTATTAAAAAAAAAAAAAAATGAGAAGGCTCCGATGAAAAAGCTCTAAGGAAAGAATTGAAGAGTTTTCTCCAAACATTACCTTCCTTTTTAGCCAGCATTCGAAAGAATCTTAACCTACAAAGATTATTTTGGCATCAAATTGAATAAAATGTAATCTAGTTCTTGGGATAATAATAAAAAAGAAAAATTGCTTCTCCCTGTTCAAAATAAACAAATGCTTTTCGGACTCAGTTCAGTTTCTGTCCTCGAAACATTATATCTGTAACCCCAGTGAATATGTGGTCAAGTCAAAATTCCTTACTTATCAGGGGACAACTTTGAACATTTATGTGAAATCAGGTGTTTGTGGTAAATCATCGAAATTTCGTCAATACTACCAAAACGTTGGTAACTTGTTACTTGTTTTGCACCAATTTGATATATCTTATCACTAATTAGATAATAGAGTTAACTAATTGTTCACCGACCGTTGACAACAGACTTGACCAATAACTCTGTTTTAAAACGTTGACTGACTTAGACACTTATGCACAATGAAGATGTTGCCTCTGTGATTCTCTTAGACCACTTAACTCATTTTGACCAAAATTCGACAACCACATATTCACTGGTGTGACAGATATATCGAATATCGAAGAACCAATTTTTTGACAAATATTAAAGTCTTATACGTGAAATAAACATTATAGAAGAAGTATAGTTGGATAGGCTCATATAAAAAAAATAAATATAATATGAGCTTATCGGAAAGAGATTACTGCTAGAATTATTTGCTTGGAAGCAGTTAAGCGTTTGTTCCAAAAAGAAATTGTTTTCATTTTTTGGATATACCTTCAGAAACTGTATCTCAAAGGCTACAGAGACTACTACAAAGAAAGCAGTTTATGAATTCTTGGCATAATAGTCGAAAAATAGTTTTAACAAATATTTCCTATTTTTGTAAACAATTTTTTGGCAAATATTCTATACATTTGTAAACTTGATTAAATTTTCTGTTATTCTTAACCATTTTCTATGTAGACCCTATAGTCTTTTAGAATTAGATTCTCGAAAGTTAGTAAATATAAAAACGTCCAAAAATGAGTTTCCTTTTTGTAGTCAACCCTTCAATTCTCAACGGCCCGGCCCAGGTTCTAATCTTGAGATAATTTTGGCTCGATAATTTTTCTATTGATATAAAATTATTGCGTTCAGACCATGAGAAAGTTTTGTCTTATTCGAGGTATAAATAAGGGGTTTAGAGCACAGAGCAGCACAAGGTCCTTAAATCTGTTTTAGTACTCTTATTTTTCATAAATAATATTATTTAGGGTGTATTGAATTTTAGATTCTATTTACATCTTGAGAAAATCTAATAACCACAATAAAATTAACTAGATAAAAACAAGACGTCTGACATTTTTATTAATTTTATCTATTCATAGTGGTTGTCACTAAACAGAATCATAAACAATTGCTACTATTTGTTTATTTATTTTTTTAAACAGTTCAACACGGACATGAAAGTTTGTTATAATAAAATAAATAGTCGAAGAGGTATCGGAATCATTATGTTCCCTGCCAAATAGAGTGTGACAGAGAGCGTGACAACAGACCAGAAAATGGCGAGATTTCCGAAGTGCAAAACATACTGCAGCTAGGGAATAGAAAACCGGGAGAAAAAAAAGAAAAGAAACTTGCTTCAGGTCTTGATTGTAAATTGATCAGTGTTTAAAGAAACGAACATAAGAATTAAACTATCAAAATTTCTATAGAATATTAAAAAAAAAATAATAGAAAAAAGATCCATTCAATACTATAAATAAGAAATTAACTAATTATTTAGGGATTAAAATAAATTTATTAGTTTTGATTTAACAATAATTTAAAATGTTCTATATATCTATCTGAAATAATAAATAGACGGACAATGAAAAAAAAGAACCGAAAAATTATTTTTATATTACAACAAAATTATTAAAATTAATTCTTGGTTACATGATATATAAATATATACAAATTGCGTTCCCTTTATTATGCAATTTAAATATTTTACTCATTACACAAGCTTCCTTCTACATTATATTTTTATTTACCCTCTAATTTATTATATTATAATATTATTATTTTTAATAATTTAATTTATATCATATTCTTTCTCTTTTACTTACTCTATTACTCTTATGCTAGTATTTACTATTGCTTCAATACTATTTATTTACCAGTTAATTACTGATTATGTCACCTTAGATAATTAATAGATCTATTCAATAATACATATTCTGATGTATCAGTTAATTACTCTTTATTATATTAGTTAATGTTTTCTTTTGTATTTATCTTTATCATCCTTATTATTATTACTATTTTATTTAATGTCTCTCTTCTACTCAAACATTAACTCTTCCTTGTTTGTATCTTTTTAATATAGCCGTGATGAAAATGAAAATATATTTATGATTGCTATCTTTAAAAACCATTTTTAAATACACTAAAAATCCTGTCATCGATATTTTTCTTCTTTACCTAAATTACTAGACAACGCAATAAATTTAGACATCTTTTTTCCTTGGCCTCTCTTTTGTTTAGCCCAAACTACCTGCTAACAATGGCTAACCCACCTAAGTGCTGGGATTTTGGGAACTTAACCCCTTGTGTGTGCATATGCCATTGTGTGGGCACACATGGCCACACATACCTGCTCTCAAATGTACCGTTACTTTTCACAACATTTTACAATGAGGGTTTTGGTTATTTCAGTTCGCTCTGTGCACTGGACACACGCGGAACGCCCTCTTCTCCTTACTTCTGTTGTTATGTTTGATATTCATTAATTGTTTCAATTCATTCTTATTCTATAGTAATTAACCAAACATTATGCACATTAATTTTATTTACAATTAATTATTAAACGCGTGTTATGAGTTAGGGCGTTAGTAAAAAAAAAAAAGTGCGTTCCTGACAACAAAGATGCTCATATTTATTTAGCAATAACATTTTTTATGTTTACATACTTACATTATTTATTTTTACAAATAATTAGAAAAACTTCAATAGGTAATTAAATTAATAAGTTTTAATTATTTTCATATATATTTATATTGTAATTTTTAATCATTATTACCCTATATCTATGATTTTAATTGAAATTAATACAATTTTCATTACATAAATCATAACGTATCAGACAAAGACCCTAATAAAAAACCTATTATTTAATTTTAACAGTTTCAAAATAATTTTAAATAGTAAAATTGCATGTACTCAAACATTAACTTTTTATTTTAAATTATTATTATTTTATTTTTTTATTTTTTAATAATTATTATTATATTATTTTTTATAATTTTTAAATAGAAAAATTGTATGTATTCAAACTTTAACTTAAAATATAAGTTAAAACTTAAATCGTAAACGGTTTAAAGTACCCACTATTAAAAATACCCCCAAGCCGTCATAGTGATGGACTTGCTGCCATCTTAGTATTGGTTTCTTTAAAATACTGTTCTATATCTATCTGAATAGGGCAGCCCCCTTCTGCCCCCCCCCCACTAGGTACGCCCTTGTATCAGTTCATTACTCTTTACTATGATAGTTAATTTTTTTTTTGTATTTATCTTTATTCCCATTATTATTGACTTAACCTTCTTTGTATATTTTTATTATAGCCATGATTAAGGCCTACATGGTCAAAACGTCAGCAATTAATTAACAGTTGAAAACTACTATTCTCTTCTAGACCGCAGTCCTGATATATATATTTTTTAAGCTTCCATTTGGACATTTCGTAACAACGGATTTTTGTTTTAATGAACTAAAAAACGAAAAATATGTATAAAATATATATATTAAGGATTCGAGAAAATGTGGAAAATAGGGCCCCCATCTCTCAAGAAAGTAGGAGAACAAATTTGAAACTGATAAAAGTATTGACTAATTAAAACTTTCACTATGCTTTTGTGATGCGATTCACGAATGCGAATATAATTTATTTAAGCTGTTTTTTATTAAATGAGATATAAAAATAATTTAATTAATGTCTCGGTTAAAAACAAATAATATTTAATTTGTTCGTTAAAATCTGCAAATACAATTTTTGTTTTAATGATGTAACAGACATTCCTTAATATTTATGAGGAATAAAAGTATTGTTGAATTAGTAATTTTTTTTTTATTTAAAAGCTATTTTTTCCTTATTAAAATTTTACTTCTGATGTAAAAAAAAAAAAACAAACAACACAATCTATACAATTTACGTATACACTTTTTAGTACGCGATATTAAAATTAATGTTCTCTTCGACATAGAATTTTAATACCTTTCGATTTGACGCCTGGTCTAAAAACAGAACCAATCATAAAATAATTAAAACTTAATTACACCTCATGTCCTTGATTATGTGTGATTGCGCGTGAAACCTTGACTTTTCCGATAGTTAAAGCTTTGATTTTATGGATTAAAAATTCATTAACAGACAAGGTCGACTCATGTAACCCCCGTCCATGTCAACAGATTATTAATTTTATAGCCCTCGTGTAAGTGTGTGTTTGTATTTTGCAATTAAATTTTAATAGTGCTATAAAACGAAATTATTGTAATCATTTGTCTACCTTGTGGGGAATTAGTTATGGAGATGGTTAGTCGAGTATGAAGAAAATTCGAGTCACGATCACTCTTAATAACGTAACTTGTAGTTGTTGTACATTGTTTAAAATATTGTTCATTTAAAAAAAACCTCAACAATCTCATTATTGAAATATGTTAACAATAAAGTTTTAAAAATCCTCATTAGAATAAATAATTTTGAATCGAGAGGGTGAGAATTAAATTTCTTTCATTATCTCTGAATTTAAACTTCCCCAGGGGTGGCGAATAAAACTCACTGTTTCAACTTTTGAGGTAGATATTTAAGAAGAAATACTTATAAAATTAATAGATAAATATATAATATAATAATATAAAATAGAATATATTTTGGATAGAATCGTTCTATAATAACCACACAACATAAATTTCTTTCTTCATAAATGAGTTATTGGGGTTTCTTTTCTTTTTAATACACTTTTAGGAAATTTTTGAATTAATAAAAATATTTGATTAATTGCCTCAATAAAAATAATTATTTTATTCTTCAACTGGATATAAGGAACTGTGGAAATAGGTCGACATTTTTTTTATAAAAAATACAAAGTATTAATTAAAGGGTAAGAAGAAAAAATCCTTTCCTTTTTTTAAAATTGAATTATTGGTTGCAATAAGTTCAAAATAAGAATCTGTTTTCTTCTTGAATGTAAAAATAAAAAACATATTTTTATGCATTAAATTTGTTTTTTCGTAGCTTACTCTATGGAAGAATTTTTATTCGGAGTTTATTGAATACAATAATTCAATTTACTATACCTCAATAAGGTCTTGGGATATTTTTTATTAAACAAACCACAAGACTTCCTAATTTGAAGAAGTATAATATATGATGAATTTAATCGACAACCAAAATCTTTTTATAGAGGAATTGAACTTGAATAACAAAATCAAAAAGAGAGAAATTAAAACTAAAAAATGGTTGGTCCATTGATACTAAGATCTTATTTCTTTAAAGAAACTTTCCTGGTTCTCTCTATTACAGTTCACTTACTTTTTCTTTTTTATGAGTTCAACAAAAAAAAATTTCTTGAAGTTGTTTCTAATTGTTTTCATCCTTCTCAACTGTATTGATGAAACTTAGTGCAATTAATAAGCAAAACTAATTTTTTGCAGAAATAATTTCTTTTTGTCGTTAGTGTATATATCTAAAACACATATATTTTTTTCTTTATCTATATATTACCGAGATTAGGTCATATTTTTAAAACAAAATGGCAGATACTACTTACATTGAATTCGGTATGTGACTTGAGTACCTATGGTGGGTGACTTGAGTGTCAAATAAGAAATAAAAAAAATTTTAAGTTCTGTTTTTAACAAACACAAAACACTTTTTAATAACACCCAATTTTTTACAAATACAATAAATAAATACCTAAATTTAATATTAATAATATTTTTTAATGTCCTTAACATTTTGTTTAACTTATTTACTATTCAATAGGGTATAGAAAATATTTTTATTTTGAGTGAACCGTAAAATTCTATTTTGTTTTCGATTACATAATAAAAAAGAATTTAAAGTATTTGATCCTACAGGTGTTCCTCAAGATAATATTTTAAGTCACATTTTCTACTCGACTTATATAGTTGACATCTCAGGTACACTAGCACTTCCCTCATCATGTACTCCGATGACACATGAATGTTATCAATGATTAATGAACCATTTATTGCCCCCTAAAATCTTAAACCACCCAACACAAAACTTTAAGAATGTTATAAAAATTACTAAAATAAATCCAATATAGGTAAGGTACCTTACCTGGCATCCTGTTACTTATCGATGCCTAATCGATCATTAACAATATTTTCATTGTCAATTTTTGCATATACTTAAATATACTCAATATATGATTATCAGAGCAGATTGTGCATAATTAGTAAGGATAACGTACATCTCTAATTTTAACACGTATTATTGAGTTAATTATCAACATACAAACATAGATCAATTTAGCACCTAATTAGAGAAATTAAAGCACTTGTGTGAACTTAATTGACAATGCCTTGTTTAAGTAATAAATAACAATAGACATTGTTTTATTCTGAATTGAACTAATTCAGAAATCATATAGGCATATAGAATTGTACTTCGTGATCTAAAAGGCTTTATGATGTTTATTGTATTTGTTTTGTTTATAAATATACATATGCTGCAATGCATGTAATTTTCATTTTATGAATAGTTTACCTCTCAATAATAATGAGGATCGTTCGAAATGTTTGACCGACAAAGAAATATTTGTCTTTAGCGTTAGGATGAAGGTTTACTAATTCCATAGCCCGACGTCATACATATACATAAACAAATCATTTAATTTTTAAAATATGTTTGTATCTTTGTATATGTGATGTTGGATGGAACTCAAAAGCCTTCCGGTTACAAGACATTGTGTGGATTATAATAATAATGACTAAATATTTATATTTATTTATTAGAAAATCGATTTTTTAGGGATACTGTTCTTTACTTTGTTAAGTCAATTTAATAGCATAACATTTCCTGACCAATTTTACTGGAGTATAGTTATTGTACATTAATTTAGAATTTCCGTGGAATTGTCAATTATTTTAAACTATTTGACAGTATGTATGTGGACTAAGAGCCATAGTGGCAACTTAATGTTTTCCACAATTTTTTGTTTATAAAATTATCAATATAATTTTTAATACACGCCAAAATTATTTCATAAATATCTTAGTTTTAATTTAATATCCAAAATTATTTATTACTCAGCTATAAATGAGAAAATATAAAATTATTACATTTATCGTTCAAGAAATATTTTATAAAACGCAGTCTTGTTCAAAACGTCAAAATAAACATTTGGATGAGTAAGTAATAAATAAATATATAAAATATAAACAATCCAAAAATATCTGTTTTTAGTACCAGTGATATAAAGGCACATAGATACGTAATATTAAAATATATTGATAATAATATTTTTATGTTGATTAGATGACTATTCAATTTAATTTATAGTTTGTTCTTAAGTTGATTTATGTGCAACGTGTGCGTTATGTTTGAAAATTAGCCACATAATACATTTACCATGTTTGGTAATTTGTGTCTATTGCATAATTTTAATTCATCATTATAAAAACAAAATTAGCAGGCTTTTTTTTTTTTTGTTTCTTTCTAGCATTACATAGAAATTTCAACTCGAAACCAACAATGGGCTGTGGTTGGCAAATGCCAACTTTTGATGAGTCCAATATATGAAAAAAGCTGAAAAAATATGGCTATGTGGAATGGGTGAAAATAATATAATGCCAGTGAATTAAATCAAAGTTCATGTAATAAAATTATATAAGTATAATATACATAGAATCATTCTAGCAAATCTATGAAATTTTAATTTTCCATACTACTCGGCTGTTATTGGCTCATATGCTTACATATGTATATGTATATATATATATGTTAATATTATTATTTTAAAAAACGATTTGAAATACATTAAAGACCGTAATCAATATTTTTGTTCTTCATCTAAATTACTAGACGACGCTATAAATCTAGATATCTTTCTTCCTTCACCACTCTTTTCTTTGCAACATCTCAATTCAGAATAACCGACAGACAATAAAACGTCTGGTCTGAACTACCTGCTAACAATGGCTTACCCACCTAAGTGCTGGGATTTTGGGAACTTAATCCCTTGTGTACGCATATGCCATTGTGTGGGCACACATGGCCTCACATACCTGCTCCTAAATGTACCGTTACTATTCACAACCTTTTACATGAGGTTTGGCTTATTTCAGTTCGCACTGAGGACTGGACACACGCGGAACACCCTCCTCTCTTGACTTCTATTATTCTTCTGTAAGATTTGTTATTATGTTTCATATTTATTAATTATTGATTTCATTCGTATGCTAGAGTTATTGTCTAGAACATGCAAATTAATTTTATCTATTATTAATTATTAAGGCAATTATTAATTTAAAAAATGCGTTCCTATGAACAAACATGGTCATATTTATCTAGGAATAACATTATATATGTATTTGTGTGTATGTATATCTATATATATATTATTAATTATTAATTAATTTTTATATGGATTCATACTGTAATTTTTACTCATTATTATTCTATAACCATAATTTGAATTTCAATTATTACAATTTCCTTTACGTAATTTATAATTAAGCAGACAAAGGCCCTAATACAAATCCTTTTATTTATTTTTATCAGTTATAAATAATTTTTAGATTGAAAAAAGCATAGAAAAGTTTTATGTCAAACTTGAACCTAAAACATAAGCTGAAACTTAAATTAACTATTTAAAGTACCCAATAATTTAAATACCCACCTCCACCAAGACGTCATAGAGTTAAATGGACTGACGGCCATCTTAGCATTCTGTCTTCATTCAAAGTTTGGTTAGCATCTGAACTTGACTGTCAACTTGGAGGCTGCAGAAACGCACAGGTTGCTAATTTACACTTATTATTTTTTCATAGTTTTTCTGAATTCGTTGTTAACCTTTATTATTTCTTTGTTATATAGTATTTTTCTGAACTGACAATCATACTCCAACAAAATATTTATTCCAACGCTTAATTTTGTTTGGAAAAATCGAACATTCATCTCCATTTCTGTGATTTAGGATAACTAATATAAGTTGGGACAACATATTTGCTAATTCAAAAAAGTATTAACGGCTAGTTTAAAAATTGCGGACACGTTTAAACCTCCCTTACCTTCCCAAAAACCAACCATCATGGCGGGGTCAGATTCTTTTAACGTTCTTCCTGTTTAGTTCAAGAACTGTTTCATGTAGTTTTAAATTATTTACTATGTTGCTAATCCAACATAACATTTGCTAATCGAAAAACGTATTACAGGCTAACTTAATAATTGCAAAATCATTTAAAGCTCCCTTGCCTCCTCAAAAACCATGCAACGTTGCGCTCTCAGGTTCTTCTCGAGTTCGTCCTGTGTTGTTCAAGAATTGTTTCATGTAGTTCTAAATTATTTACTACGTGTTGAATTAACTTTAAAAAAAAAAAGTTTTAGACATAATGAATCGTTTTGGATGTTGAAGACTTTGTAATATAATATTATATTTTTTTATTAATTTAAATATCCCCCCCCACTAAGCCGTCATAGATATGGACTGGCGGCCATCTTAGCATTCTGCTTCATTTAAAGTTAGGTTAGCATCTGAACTTAACTGCCAACTTGGAGGCTCCAGAAACCCACAGGTTACTAATTTACATTTATTATTTTTTCATTGCTGTTCTGAATTTATTTTTAACCTTTATTTCCATTTTAGTTTTGTAATATATTTTTCTACACTAACAATCATACTCCAACAGATTGTTTATTCCAACATTTAGTTTTGTTAGAAATTCGATCATTCATCTCTATTTTTGTGATTTAGGATAAATTCTGTTATAACTAATATCAATTGGGATAAGATATTTGCTTACTTAAAAAAGTATTAACGGGCAGATAAAAAATTAGTTTTTTCTTGTTTGTTTCTGCTGTTTAATATTTTTAAATAATGAAGAATTATAAATATATAAGATTTTATAAACTTTTTCTATTATTATCAATATCAGAATCTTATATTATATCCTTTCATAAGTACATAAACCATTTTATAGATAAATTTCTGGATCAGTTACTATGTTTTAAATTAACTGTTTTTTTTTTTAACTTTAGACAAAATGAATGATTTATAAGAATCATTATAATGAGTACTATATCTTCCAGTAGTATTTAAATAATTTTACATATTCTTTAAATTAGTAGACATAAATTAAATTAGTTTTCCTTTCTTTTCGTTTTTTCAATCTTTTTAATCACGAATATTTAAGAATTTCTGATACTTTATTATTATTTTTTTAAATGTAGTGAGGGAGATGTTTTGTATTGTTCCTCTTTTTGGAACATTAATTCTTAATTCAATACTTTATATACTCATTTATATAACTCTAACACAACTTTAGTTATTTATTTATTTTATACTGTTGAAATAATTTTATCAAACCGTAAAAAAAATATATTAATTTAGTTAGAAGTTATTTTAAGTTATCTTCGAATTAAAAATATAACGACCAATGCCTGATTAATTTTAAGCTGCTCAGAATTCAGATATTTATGACTCACTTAATAAATTTTCATAAATCTATTCCTGTTTTAATTATATTAAAATAAATCATTTCATGCATACTTCAATCCATTTCTAATGTTTCATACATCTATAACAGGTGTACTATCGTTATGCTATTAAAAAATAATACAGGACCCTTTAGAAGCATTGTATAGTTGTTAGATTGTATTGTTAGTTGTTCGATAAGATTTTTTTCATGCCATCCTAAAATATTTTGGCGATAAGTTAAGAGATATGACTCAGACCAATCAAGTCCACGTCATGTGTTCAATATCTTAACGGGATGAAATATTTTGGTAATTATTTAGAACAAAGAAGTATTTTAAGCGGGGATAATTTATTGAATCAATAAATAATTTAAAAGTAAGAAAAACAGAAATAAATTAATTCATGTCTCAGTTTTTTAATTATTTATGTTTATTTATTAACATATCATTTTTTTTTTTTAGAATTAAATCTTATATTTAGAAATATGGATGTGCTATCTGAAAAAATATATGGTAAAACTAAATATAAGTATTACAGTATTTAAAGATAATATATATTTTTTTTTTACTGTTATCTAAAACGTCTATGTATTCATATAATATTTTTAGAACTCTACTGAAATTCAGTAGTCAAATCCTCGAGATAAACCTTTTACGGGAAACTTTAACGCTCGAATTAAGGCTATTTGGGGAAGATTTCAAGTCTTTGAGTGGCAATCAAGTATACTGAAAAGTTTCGATCTTGTTTTTTTTTTCGTGTTATTAGCGCATAAATGATAAAATGATTTAAATAAATATAAAATAGTAATTTATGCCTGCCTTGGTTGATCCCATATATGCAATATGGTACCCACCAACATTATTATGAAATTGAGTTTTACATTCTAGCTAGAGTGGTCATTTTTTCTAGTTTTCATTCCCAACATGAACTTTTAGTTCAGCGTTCCTCTATAAAACTATTAATTATACATATTTAATTAGTATCGCTAAAGAATTCAATAAACAAAAATACAAAATAAAATATCGGTTCCTCATTGTATACCTGGGTTAAATTGTCAGTATTAAACTAAAAAAAAAATAAAGATTTATAATACACGAAGATCCAAATTTGCATTTCGTAAACAAAGAGTTTTTTCTATGCATTGTTAAAATCGAGAATTTAAGATAATCATGTAGGTAATTCTTATTTAAGGCCTAAGGAAAAATCTATTTAAAACAACAATCCTGAAAATTTGTTATTAGCTAAAATAAAATAAAAAATAACGAATGTTAATGAAAGATGAAGCAGAATTTAGATGTAGAACTTCGTTAGTCAATATTAGCTATTTAATTATTATATATCTATGTATAATATTTAAAGGAAGTGATATGTATATAAATTGCACAATGTAAAACATTTTATAATGAGCTTTATGTTCAGAAACTTTTCTACAGTTTTCCGAAAAATTTTGACCGAGCTTGAAGTGATTGGAAAAATCAAAATATTACAATTACTGACAATTTTTTACAGTTTAATATTACCACGGATTTAAATACTGTAAAACATACTGATATAATCTGAGATACTGATAATATAGAAATAATATAGATAATATTGAGAAAGCTATGTTTGGATACTTTTTATATTCTGTAATATTGATACATTCCGTCTGATATTTGTGTCCATACTTTTCATTCGATATATCAGTAGTATCGATGCTTTCTTACGTCGATATATTAAATTTTCAAAATAGTGAATTTTTCAGGCATATCACTTCCATTTTTTTAATCCATCGTATTATAATGAATAGTGACACTTTTAGTCCAATTTTATTAGAATATCTATACGTTCCCATTCAACATATCGGATATCGATAAATCACACAAAGTATCATATCGTAAGAACCATAAGATACTTACATAGTATCACAACGTCTTTAAAGGAGACTCTTGAACGAGGATAAGAATTATGAATTTTGTACACAAATTCCAAAAAAAAAAAAAGAAAACGAAAAAAAAGTGGGTAGTAATTCAAATAACCCGATTTTGAAGGAATAATACAATTAAAGGTTAATCATCGGTGAAGTTTAGTTAAAACATGGTTTCATTACTGTCATTTATTACACTCATCTTGATTGATAATGTTCTATTCTATTTATTTCTTTTAAAGAAATAGAAATGGAAAGTATAGAAGTATACTAAGATTAAATGATAGGGATGGGGTGAGCGTGCGCACTGAGGCTTAAGTCCCAGAGCGTTCGGTTCTGAATGCTGTGGGTTCGATTCCCACCTGAGGCAATTAATATTTACATCTAGGTGACCCTGAGAAATAAATGTTGACACTGCTGCCTTACGGTACTTCAAAGTAGCCGTCAGATGTTGGTAAAAAGGACCACCAGGCCCACTTGCCGGACTAGCCTCCCTGCCTCCCCCCACCAGTCACCAATACCAATCGATTACATGAAAAGAAAATTGTGGAACAAAATATAAATTCACCGATTTCTATTAATGAACTTATCTTGTATTATCACTTAACTCGTATTATCACCAACAGAAAACAGCCGAGAAACTGAAAAACATATACATGTTATGATATTCTTGAAAAAATAAAAAATCTACGACTTTTGGATTTCAATTGGGTTTCATTTTTACTGTAAAGTAGTCACTTTACAGATGAGAGGTATAACTTCTCCATGTAGGTGTTTTAGATTACCATAAATACCTATGATGTATTTTTTTTTTTCATAAACGATTAAATTATTTCTTAAATAAATTTGAACTTAAGATCTTTCTTTAACAGACTTAGAAAGCAGTCATTGCGAAAAGAGACAATATTAGAAAAAATATATAGCTTACTGGAGTCGAAGCTTCTGTCGTCGCATTAGAATTTTTGTTTCCATTAAACAGATAGACCAGTTTCATTTTAAATATTTATATAACTACAAAGCCGTTGAAATATAACATTATTATAGTATGATTTACCTTGCGTAGAGAAAACATCCGAAAGCCCTCAATTTGTAATGCAAAAGGTCAGGAAGTTTGTACCAGACGATTCTAGATTATCACGCGATCCAACTTCCGAGCGGTATTAAAACTTTTAATTCTGGACAGAAGTCATGAGAGAGCGGCAGCATTGACTTAGCCCTAAACAAAACTCCCCCTTTTCAGTAATAATTGAATGCTAGCTCCGGTTCTGAATATCCTCTGCGGGTCTCCTGAACGCACCGCCGAAAAGTTTCAATGCGTTGGGAAGGACCTCTTTATAAAAAAGAGAAAAAAAATTCGGGTACAGATCGAAATTTTACAAACAAAAGGAACTCTTTCCTTCACGATCAATATCTCCAAGTCAACATCAACATCGTTTTCTTTATATTTAATTTTTTTAAATTTATTCTATGTTATAGATATATATTTATTATTCAAGGGGCAAACCTCGTACAGAGCTAGCCTGTACAATACATAGTTTAAACATGTTGTTGAATTGTAAATCATTTACATTAACCAATAACAAACAATATACTCAAACTGGGCTATCTACATTCAACACAGTAAAAAAAGAAATAAATGAATAAAAAAATAACCTGACTACATATTTAAAAATGTAAAAGAACAAGAACTATATAACCTATTAGGAAGATAGGTATCCAGCACTAAGGAAAAGAAATAAGAACTATACAACCTATTAGGAAGATAGGTATCCAGCTCTAAGGAAACGAAACAAAAACTACATAACCTATTAGGAATATAGGTATCCAGCTCTAAGTAAAAGGTTTTAAGTTAAGGAAATTACAATTTAAGATCCAATCGTGAGGGTACTGACAGAAATTCATACAAATAATTTGGACTAACATTGTCTAGTTTCGCCATATATTGGATTAGGTCCTCTTAAAACGCGGCACAGTTAGATAAAAAATGACAATTCTCCGATCATTATTAAGTATGCAATGTGGCAGCTGATATTTAGTAGCTTTAATTTTCTCTATATGAGCCTTTTATTTTATTAGTGGCGTAATTCCATTTAAAAAAAAAAATCTGTATATGTATTTAAATAGTTAAACATTAATATGAACTCTCAACTCTGAAGCAAAGAGTGTTACAATAATTAAGATTTCGTAACACGAAACTTTGCTAGTTAATGATGTGATGAAAATGTTTATTTTGAAGGCGGAGTAAGTCCCGTTGTTTTAGAGTTTCGAACAGACATGGAAAAATATGAAATTAATTTTATGCTCAAAATTTTAGCTCTATGTTCAATTCTTTTAATAGCTATTGAATTTAAATTTTCATTTTTGCCAGAGTGATGAAAGGTCACTTGCTGAATCTTTTTGTTTTCAACAGTTTTCTTAAATTCAGACTGCTTATTTTGTAGATAACCTTCAATATTAAACAAAAAAAAAAAATAATAGTTAAAAAAAATACTGGCGGTGAATGAGTAACTGGTTTAAAATATGTTGAGTGTCAATTTTGAAAAGCTATTTATCTAAGTTATTCCATAAAACGACAGTGGAGGAGAATGTACCATTCAAAATGTGTTTTCTAACGCCACACTGAAAAATTTTAATATAAAAAGTATTTTTTTATTTTTTATAAGGTGTGTGGCCACACTATCTAAATCAACATACAAGGACTTAATAATGATTTTATTACATAACACCTTCATGCTCGAGTTAATATTAAAAAAATTAATCAAAAAATTGTGATTTTAGTATAAAAATTATTTAACGAAGTATAAAAGTTGAATATATATATATTTATTATGTAACATAAAAGTGTATAAATTATTTTTATTCCTAGTGAAATGTACTTTTTCTATGGAATTGAGCTTTAAAAATAATTTCATTTATTTCGAAAATGGTTTACGTCCATTCATAGGCATAAAAAACATATTATTTCTAAATTAATGTTACTTATGCTAAATGAGATAGTAAATTTGAAAACTTAGAAACATTATCTGTGACCGGTATTTTTAAATTTAATCCAACTCTAATCTTTTAATATCTCAATGTGAACGAAAATGGGGCATATAATCACTATTTTTTTTTTAATTTATAAATAAAATTTTGACAGGAGAGAACCATCCATAAATTCCTGGGATACTTTATTGCAACTTTCTATAAATTTGCGATGCAATTGATGTGAAGCTGATTTCACAGTTGAGCTATTACGACATCTTTAGCTGGCGCGTTGGCTTAATTTCCTAATAAAAGGTTTTCCCATTTTTTTTTTCTCCTAAATAATGCTATTATTTAACCATTATTCAAACGTGTTAATCTCTATTATACTATTGCAGCCATCTACAAAGGATGTTTTTTTTTAATTTGTTTTTTTAAATTATATAATTCATTGCCTCGCAGTTGGCTCAGAAACATCATTAAAAAGTAAAGTGTAACAATTAATAATTACAATGCTTATAATCTCCACTAGCAGCTTTAATTTGAGCAGTTCTGTTTATTTTTAATTGTTTTAAAGAGCGTTTTTAATTTTTAATGAGTTTAAGAACCAAAAGCATATTTTTTTCCTTCATTCTGTATGTATGTTATCTTTTTATATCTCAATAATCTCTCATTTGGTTCTGTTTTTGTAATCTTAAAATAGTAACTTATCCTTTTTGTTTCACTATGTTTTTAAATTTATTTTATTAAATTTATTATTAATTAAATTAATTTTCCAATCTCAATGATCCTTCCTTAGCAAACTCTTAAAATTTTCAACAATTTTGTTGGGATTTCCTGGTATATGCTTAAGGCACCCAGGGGATCCACTTTAGGAACAACTTCCCTGGATACCATCTCTTAAATCCAGGGAAGTTGTTCCCAAATTGGATGCCCTGGGTGCCTTAAGCATATACAAGGGGTGCGCGCTGTGCAAACGGATGCCTCTTTCTCATAAAATGCAAAAAAAAAAATATTATTTTCCTAAATAATCAAGCGTTTCTAAGGATAATTATCATTTAGACCAAGAAGGGTATCGCGGCAAAAAAAAAAAAAAAAAAAAAAAAAAAATGGGACTTTTCTGAATAGAAATTATAGCTTTTTCTAAATTTTGAGTACAATTAGTTAAATGCTAAAAGAGTGTTATCAAATCTCAATTTTTTATTATCAAATTAGAGTATCAGAGAAGACACCTTCTATGACGATTTCCCTCCTTGAAAGCCACCAGTATATTGACACTTTACGAGTTCCTCATTCTTGTCAGAGTTGTGAATAATCTTTCCTGTTTTCAAAGTTATATTTATCTCGTAAATTCTAAATGATGGAAGAAGGCCTTCGCAGTAGTTCGGGGATTTTTCTCATAAAAAGGCAAAGTGTGGGTTTCGATCCAACGGAGCGGAGAAAAAGAGAGACAGGAGAACGGCCATTTTGTAACATGAGAGAGCGAGATAGACGTGATAGGAACCTTTACGTAACTTCCCGCCTCCATGGATTTGGCGACGGAACAGGGAATGAAGCATTGAAGTGGGAGGTCCATGAAAAACCACACGAAGCGAGGTCCACCAACCCTCCAAGGATTTCTCTCAACCCCAACCCCGGACTTTCTAAGGCGTATTTTGCTGATATTCCCCACTGTTGGGGTAGCACACGAATTGTGCATTAACTATTTGGTCGGGAATTTGAAATTACAAAGGAAATAACTGTATGTTTGGCTTGGTATATCGATACTTGCTGAATGTATCGATTAGGTCACATCTGTTAAAGACTTACATCGTGAGATGCTTCTATCGTTCTAACTATAGGTGCCTACCTATATCTCTTCTTACCTTGTTTGCAGTCTATTTCTAATTGAATTGGATTATTTCTAATTGAAAAAACTGACTTTCTTTGCGTGCTCAATAATCCTTTACCATTAATCTCATTTATTATTCCTAGTACAGAATTCAAGCTCCTCCATGACTTATAGTTATTTATTTACTATTAATATGTACGCTTTAGCTATAAGTGAGTCGAAGAGCAAAAATTCTTTCAGTCGATCCAGTTTCCTTCTTTAAATGAATTAAATTTTTCATAAAGCTAGATTAAAGTTTGCCATTCCGTGACCTCATTATCGATTTGAATAGCTTAAAAATAAAGGCGGTAGCTAACTCAACAACCCAAGACCCAAGACGTTCATCATATGGTAAGAAGATACTATTTTAATACCCGTGCAAGAATGTTGTCCGGTAAGGATCACGCTCAAGAGTGAGATTTTCCTCTATATAATGGTGCCCAGTTTATAAAGACTGAGTGTGCCTTCCAATCTTCACTCCTTTCTCCCTTCAGTGAAGTTCCAGGGCTGTTATAACAGAATAATTAATTAGCTATGTTAATGAGACTTAGCGTTTCTTTTTATGTCTTAATTGTTACATATTTATCAATTCAAGATTCAGGAGTTGATTTTATAGATAATAAATGGATCGCATGCCGCACATCGTTCAGGTACTACGTACATCTACTGCCACCCTCTCCCCGCCCGACATCTGTCAACATGCACCGTCCTCGAGTTTCATATAAACCACAAGGAGGGTTGCGGTAAATAAAGACATTGTTTATTTATTGACTTTCGTGGCCTTTAATCTTGCTGGGATGAATACATTACTAATTCTGTGATGCTGTTGTCATTTATTTTTTTTCTTACTAAGATAATCATTTATTTTTTATGAGGTGTAGATAGTTGACCGTAGATTAATGATTGGAGAAGTTTGTCGGGGGGTGCGGTCAGTAAAGAACAACATAAATAAACAAAACCATATTTATTTATTTTATGCCGACGTTTCGACCTGAGTTTCAGGTCTTCATCAGGGGTTCTTCATCATTGAAGACCTGAAACTCAGGTCGAAACGTCGGCATAAAATAAATAAATATGGTTTTGTTTATTTATGTTGTTCTTTACTGACCGCACCCCCCGACAAACTTCTCCAATTTATTTTTTATTTTTTAACAAATCGAATTAGCATGTCCTCAGATACTGGAGTGGTTGGCCAAATCCGGCATCAAAAGAGGTGCTTAATTTGATATGTCAATACAATAAAAATTTCTTTATAAATTGCAATAGCTGTGATACTAGAGTGGGGTGCTAAAATACAGGTGTAGGTCATGGTGATAGTGACAGCAACAAAAATCGTGGAGCTATTGTATTCACTGCCGTGACAGTCCTACCATCAGGATTTTTTTTCATAGTTCATAGTACGATCAACTGAGTATGCACTACAAGTAAGTGGCGCGTATAGATAGACTCCTTAATAGTGTACTGTTAGACCTTATAACCTCATAACACTATTTCGAAAAATGTTAATAGGTATTCTACAAAAGATTGACTGATGTCTCTAAAATGATCCATAATTTCTTTTTAATAATATAAAAAGTGTACTGTTAATATTCTCGAATTGTTTTGCATAAACTAGCTTATACGTCTGTAATTTTTTTAAAGAATAGTGGAAGTTTTGAAGGAATCCCTAAGAATTCTATTTTTAGCAGTACGGAATAATTTTCCGGAAGTACTGCAGCATAATCAATATGGCTTAGCATATGGACTCTTTTCGTTCCCCGCGGCTTTCGTAGGGCCACAAAGATGAAGCGACAAATAATAGGCCGAGGAGGCACTCTCATTAGCTCAGTGCAGCTGTGGCTGTGTGACGGTCGAGGAGCAAGGACAAAGGATCTCGGCAAGAAAGGATTGAATAAAAAGGACTCGCCGCTGGCTCAATTATCCTTGGGAAACTGTGAATGGGGTTTCCGGCTTCGGATAGTCGGAAAATCTGGTCGCGGAAGAAGACACTTTTGTCGCTTTCTATATTCCGATTGGGCAGGAGCGGTGGATGTTCCTTGAAAATGTGGATCAGATATGATAGCACATTTCGGAAATATGTTTAGAAAATCATTTTCGTTCTTCGTCATTCTCCTACTACAATAGCATATCCTCCTCATTCAGCCCCGATGAAGACCTGCAAAGCAGGACGAAACTTGTCTACAAACAAATAGTTTGCTTATTGGAAGAAGATAGTTGACCGTAAGAAATGGACTGCAGATAGTCCGGGTGGCGGTCAATAAAGATGCTTAGTACTAGAAAAAACTATTTAATGTTATCTAACGTTTTGCCCCACTTTTTAGGGCTTAGTCAGAGTTAAATTTTATTTTAATATTATTCTTATTATTCCTTTTTATTTGGTCCTTGTTTCATTCCCACTTTTACTTCATCTATCTGTTTACCATTTACACCTACGCTTTTGCCATTTTTGTTACTATTTCTAATAAGTATTATCCTCCTATTAATTACTCTAGTTCTTTATTTACAATTCTATCACTCTTGGCTGTATTTATTATTAATTATTTTCCTATTAACCTATATTTATACTTCCTTAAATTATGCTTTTTATTTAAAAATAAAATTAATAAAATAATTCTTTCATGGTTTCTTATTTAATTAAAATACATATACAAATATTTTAATTTTCTTTCACTTCTTACAATGTTTGTATCTTTTTTTCATTAATTGACAGCTGTGGATGAAAATAGTAGAAGTAAAAAACGAAAACGGTCGAACGTTTCCGAACATATTAGTCCCATTTCTTTTTTTATTTTTTTTTTTATTTTAGCATTTTAATTCTAGTTATCTAAACTTTTTTTAATTTTTAAGTAGTTTGTTTTATTTATTAAAATAGGATAAACACGGGAAATTACACTGATGTATATAAAAATATTAAACCCAGTACTCTTGTTATATATACCAGAAATTGATATAATTTTTTTTTTTATCACATTTAAAAAATATATCATGAAACATCATATATTTTAAATTTATAATAATTTAACACTACGAGTTAAATGTTCACATCATTCCAGTTGTCTATGTGGTATTCACTTAATAATTACGCTTTACAAGTAGTTTAATATTACTCCATCAAAAAGAGGGATTTGTACAATACAAGCATTTGAATATAAATAGTACTCAAGACCCCCCTAATTAATTAATAGATATTTCAAAATCCTCGAATTGATTATGTATGTCACACGTTATTTAACAGCAGAGGCTTTCATACAATAATTTATTAGAAGCATTTCCCACCAATATAGAAATATTTTAACTCTACCAAATATATTATAAATTATAAAGGTTGAAATTGATCTTACAAAAAACGATTTATTAATAATTTATCAGGCTATTATTTTAATAGGAGATATTGCCGAAACCTTTTAATTATTAAATGAAATTTTAATTTAAATAAATGATTCATTTTTGAAAGACTTAATTTACCTAAATAATTATGAAAAACTTTCCGGAAGAATATCTATATCAATTTAGAAATGAGGAATTATCAAAAGTTAATACATGCACTCCTCAAAAGTCTTTTTGTTTTTATGTTGTTTTCTTTAACAAATATTCTACAACCTGCACTTATTTTGTTTGTTTCAATATCCACCTGTCAAAAAATTATTAATAATAAAATTTTACTTATTTACTCATCAGATGCTCCCAATATTATAATATATACTCCAAATATAAATCACTAAGATGAATCTTCTAAAAGTTGATATATCAAGTTTTGATAGGAACCTATCATAATTTTTTTGATTTAAAATTTTCATCTTCCTGTTACAAAAAAAAAATTTTTTTTAATATCAAACATATCAGAAAAATCTAAATTTCTCAATTCCAGAGTTACGAGTATAAATTTAAAATTTTAGTAACGCTTTGATTCAAATATTCCATTAGTACTACTGATTATCATTACTTTATTTATTTCTTGTATTGTATTAATTATCGAGTAACACGCTCTTTAAATAGTTCCAAACTGAAACATTTTTTTTTCTTTTAGTCAGGTGTGTTAACATTTAACTAAGGAGGGATATAAAATAGTTGGCTTAGGTTCCCTGACTCATTGAGGCAGCCCTTACCGAGGCAGTAGCAACTTCACTTATCGACCGCGCCCTAAGATATGGAAATTACGGACCCAATTAAGGGTTGAAGTAAGATTAATATCCTATAAGTGTGTTGCCTTGCCAAGGTTGCTGACCTCAGTTTGGGGTTTCCAACTGTTCTTATAATTGTGTAGTAATGTAAAGGGTTGGCTACAAGAAGATACTTTGAAAATTTAGATTGCTATTGGGTTATATCTGTAAATATACCTCGAGTTCTTCCGATCAGCATGATTTGGTATCAATAAACATTATATAAGACATGAACCTTATCAGGCAGTTAGTTCTTTGATTATAATTTACAATAAAAACTGATTTTGTTTTTTATAATTACAATATTGTATACATTTTATTACACATACAAATCATATATAGTTTGTATGTTAACATTAAGTATAGTATTAACATTAAATAACACGATATTTTCAAAAATTAATAAAAAATTGTTACGTATATATTTATAATTACTACTATTACAACAGTGTAGTGCTTTGTTGTATTTTCAATTTAATTACAAAAATAAAAGCAGGCTTATTTTACTTTATTTTTTTTCTGAATCTGGAGATTTTGTTTTAATAGTTATTTTGTTTTATAGTTTAAAACTCTTAATCCTGAGAAAACCTTTAAAGTTTGTCTTATTTTTTTTCAGAGAGTTGTTTAGATTTGCTTGGATTCAAACATAATTATATCTAAACGAATAGTAAATAAATATATATTTATCATATATTCGTTTTAATATTTTTGGTTTTTTTTTTTAAAAAAACATCAGTTAATTTATCTTTATTTTCAAATTTATATATTTCTTTTCTTGTCCTAAGATCCTTCATTCTATCAGTAAGCAGGAAAAAAAAATTACTGTATATTACAAATACATAATTAGGGGTTATATTAGATTTTTCATAAAAAAGATTCTGTGGCTAAATTAATTAAATGTTTTTTTGTGAAAGACAATAAAACTTTTACTTTACAGTGGAGTGTATTAAGTAACTGTTTTCAGAGTGGATAAAAAAATAATAATAATAAATAACGTTAAAATAAAAACTCTTTATAAATATATATACTTGATTAGAAATACTAATGTTTTGCATCTAAGGATAATGAAGACAGAAACCCTACTGTTTTACGAGGATTCAATTAAATTCAAAACACAGTCTAAGATCTCTTCAAGTAATACTTTTTAAAACACTGAGGAACTTGTCCGTGAATAAG
This sequence comes from Halyomorpha halys, assembly GCF_000696795.3. Classification (NCBI taxonomy): domain Eukaryota; kingdom Metazoa; phylum Arthropoda; class Insecta; order Hemiptera; family Pentatomidae; genus Halyomorpha; species Halyomorpha halys. The sequence goes on along the minus strand of NW_027105186.1, from coordinate 281,604 downwards.
TAGGATTTCAATCCGAATATTTTAGATTTTCTTTAGAATAACAGTTGTTCCAAAAATTAAATGATTTTTTTTTCCTAATGAGAGATCCACCAATGACTTTGTCGGTTTAACGAGATGTTCTAGGAACGACTCATCTTATTTTGCCTTCTATGGGTTACCAACTTATTTCTCGTTATATCAAATTAAAAACAGCAGTTTTACGTAAATAAAATGATTAACTATTATCACTTAAAAAAAATTAATAATTTATTACTCGTGACAATGCAGACGGCGAGTAAGCGCCACGCCACAGTGCTCCCTGCACATAGTGGATCCTATAACCTACTTTAAAATGCCCTTTCAGGCAAAGAAGGGACATTTATGTTCATTATGTATACATATTCCTATTATTTTATTATATATATTTTATTATTATATTGGTTTTGTTCGAAATAATAAAATTAATAGAAGAGTGACACAAGTATATATATCCTGCATATCGCAGAAAAAAATGAATGAGTTACTGGAACATAATTTAGCTTTAAAAAATTTTTTTTTTTTTAAATAGAATTGACTGCAATGCCTTAAAAAGCGGTGACTTAGAGTTAAGTAGTGCTTAATGTGCCAAGTAACGAGGTATCAGATAGGCTTGAAGGCGCTAAGTGGAGGTCCCTACAAATCAGCCCTTAGGAAGGGACCAAGGTATAAATGACACTTTAGCAGGCCTACGGTTAACGGTGGTGTTAATGTGTTTAGCCCTACCGTGGTCTCGTCGTAAATGGGGTGCTTCTTTAAGGCTTCTCCTCATTAGTTATCTTAATGTAATTATTTTGTCTTTTAGTCTTATTTAAATTAGTTAATCGATCATTAATTAATTATATAAATTTAAAATATAGAAATAAAAATTAAATCTTGTTGGTGAATAATATTCTTTTAATTTAGAAAATTGATTTTCTTGTTTTACTAAATCAAGAAAATAAATATTCTTTTAATTTAGAAAATTGATTTTCTTGTTTTACTAAATCAAGAAAATAAATATTCTTTTAATTTAGAAGTTTCCCTTTGAATTCATATTTGATCAAAAAAGTAATTTTGACTTTTTAACAAAATATTTACAAATTAAAAAATATGTAGATATATCAAATAAAATTGATTCAGCTATTAAACAATATGCATAATTATTAACATCTAGTTTTCTCTTCCTTGTTAACATAGTAAACCCATTAGAACAGTTTATGGACTACATCCTTATCCACAAGCAAATGGAGTTTTAGCAAACGCGTTCACTTCTGGAAGTGATGTTTTTTTTTTTGCAGGGTTACGAGTATGGAATTTCCCGAAAATTGATATCGGTGGCTTTATTATGGTTAGACACAAATTCGTTGTAAAAAAAAGGTTAATTTTATTCAGGAAAAGTGAATTTTTTCAAACAAAAAATTTGTTTGAAAAAAAGTTGTTTAGTTTAAAATCACCTAGAAACAAGTAACTGTATCTTTTTTTCTAGATAATATTAAGAGAGAGTGAGAGAGAGAGTGAGAGAGAGAGAGAGAGAGAGAGAGAGAGAAATGAAGGATGCAAAAAAGCGGCCACTTGTTGCAAAAACTTTAGTCATCGGTTTTATAATTTTTAATTTTATCATTTCGAACAGTTTGTCCTTTATTCACATTGTTCTATATAAATAAAAAATAATGTATAATCAACAGTTTTTAAAAATTATACTGTGAATTTCTAATAAATAAGTTAACATTTAATTTACTATTTTCACCGGTAGTTTCTCAATTATATATCAATTTACACTTTATTTATTTTTTTATAGATTAAATTTGGTTTTATCATGGTTTTTAGCACACTGAATCTTAATCTTGGTTTATTAAAAATAATTTTGACGCTTTTTAGTGATAGTTAGGAGGTGAAAACTTCGGCATTTAATTTGTCTGTTCGCTGATTTTTCCAAAAGTATGTGTGGTAGTAATAAAAACCATAAACTGAATTTGCCATAATTCTGATTTAGCACCCTCTACCCAAAAAAAAAGATGAAACGATAATTTTTGTAGTATTTTTTATTGATTATTAGTTATTGGGGGATAACGATTTGTAAATATTTTTTTAACTTATAATTAATCAATAAATACCGTTTATTACATATATATGAATATTAAAATAAATGAAATCTTAAATATGCATTAAATCTATCTGTCAAGAGCTACCAATACCCAGTATTATCTATTAATGTTCATTAATATCATTATTACAATAGTTATTTCACGTATGTGTCTATGTATACATAGCCAATAATACCTTATGCTATAGAAAAATACCTTATCTTGAAGAAAACTGATAAGGTTTTACCCCGAGACTATTACTAATTTAAAGGCGAGATATGAGACACAAGATAACCAAGCATTATCTGCCTCGATGAAGGGCGTAAAATTTTAAAACGTTACACACTCGGAACAACGAAACGAAATTGATCGTTATACGACAAACAGACTGGGCACTGTCAACAAACCGATGTTTTAAGGGCGTGTTGTGTATGCAGGCATTGGGCCTGTAGAGCATGCAACATTTAGCATCCCATACAACTCCACTTATTTGCTGTTTGTTGTTTGTCCAGGAGCACGTTGACACCGTTTGCTCACTCAACTCTGAAGAGAATTTATAGCTTGTATACTCTTTACTTATGACGATTACCTTCTTCATTCTCCATCGATTCCTAATTGAATATTTTGATCCTGATATAATTACCTCCCTAATTTGAGAAAATTATTATAACTCACAAAAAGTTAAATTTAATAATATTAAATATCAGATAAGTCTTAAACTTCCGAATTTTTAAAAAAAAATTATATGTGTTCAGAGTCATAAATGGAAAGAGAAAAAAAAAATCCGATTATTATTCTAGATTCATTAAAATATTGAAAAGTGCTACCCACATTTTTATATGAGCACTGTAAATTTGTTTATTTCCTGCCCATGCCACTACAATCTCCAACGTTTTCATTGATCACTAAGTTCTATTTTTTTTTTTTTTTTTTATGTTCATTATAATATGCCATGTTTCTGTTGTTTCAAGTATGCTATAACTTTACATTTTAAAATTATATTTAAAAATTTTTCATTTTATTTTTAGTGGTTAAAATGTGCTTCAATGAATTGAGACATTCAGGCACCTTTTTCTTCCAATCCACTCATCAGGGCCCTGTTCCATAATGAAAGCTAATAGTATTAGTTCAAAATACAAGTATAGAAACAACTTGTTAATTACACTAATACTTATTTTTTTTCATGATGGGGAGGACTATTAGTGATATTACAGGAGTTAAAAAGTACTAGTTACCATCGTACTTTGTCAGTATAATTGTATTAACTTAAATCGACAAGATTAATAGTATTAGTTCCTACTTTATTATGAAACAGGGCCCTGATCGGAATTTCATTTTGATATATTTGGCAATACTGTAGATTTACTGAAGAAACGAATTTCAAAGCAATTCAGTCGTTCATAATTTACAATTTGATAGCAAATTATTCATCCAAAATTATTCCAATTTTAATCAGCAAATCAACTCACATTTTTAATTTATCAAAAAATTCTTCATCGAAGACGACATACCAAAAATACAATTTATATAAAATTTCACTTAAATGTCCAACTATTTAAAAAAAAAGAAAAAACCTTAGTTAACGTTGTTTATGATGGGCATTAATGACCCCTTAATGCAATAATATTTCTCTATTATAGAAAAACGTTTTTAGTGATCAGCATGTAATATTTTATTTTTCATATAAGGTAGAATAATAAAAATGGGTCATGAAAAATGAGTATAACTGATGAAGAACGCATTATGCGAAAAAAAAAATTATATGCATCAAATCATCCAGACTTTAACCACGAAAAGTAATTACCAACCTTATTTTTGGAGAAGCACTAAGTTGAAATACAAATTAAAATTCTGGGATAAAGACTTGATTTTTTTTTCTGCTTACACTCAATTTTAAAAATAATACAATCTGAAAAACAGAGTACGTGTTAGTTACAGTAACAAGTAGTACAACTAAATGAAGATTTGTGTAATTTGTAAAATGGGGTTGGGCTTACAGGGGGTGCACTCCTAGTAATGAATATTTTTGAAGAATATATCATTTTATTTTATCTAAAATGTTTATAGGATTAAAAAAAATGACGTAGGCGATCATATTGTTAAATCAATTCAAGAAAATTGAGAGGAAAAAAACTATTACTTTTTATTCTGTTGTTTGCAGTGATTAAAATTCTTCACGAAATGACGAGAGACGCACTCAAAGATAGAGCATTAATTTCGCCCATAAAAATATTGCCAAGTAATTCGCATGTAAATTACTTTGAAAATTAGCTAACCAATAAAAGGTCTATGATGGCCATTAAGCGTCTGATTATTGTGTGTATTTTTAATATAAATCCATTCAAATGTACTGAAGAATTTAATTTATTAAAAAAAAAAATTCCCAATTTTAATTAGAAGTTTCACAAACATTTAAATCTCAAAATTGTCGCTGAAAAGACCATTCCACATGGTGAAACTTAAATATATTTTAGATAACATTATAAAAACTCATAAACATGTTCATATCGTTATGGCAACATTTATTAGTTATAGACTATAATTATCAACTAGATTAAAGTCAAATCGCCATGCATAAAAATCAAATAAAATATTTCCGTCACACAACCTAGAATTAAATCACATATCGTTTAAATCTTTTAATCTACTAAACGCTAATAATCACGTCAAATTACTTCGTGATTTATATATTCCGTTTACTAAGGTCGATTTAAAGCTCAATTTGACCCCTATTCGAAAAGGTTGTGCAGCATTCTAACCAGTGGTTTTAAAATAAATAAATATTTATTTTAATTTATAATAACAATTTGGTTTTGTAAACCCAAAAATTCAATATGGATATTACCAAAAAATTATATTTATGTATCTCTGAATTCTGTCATAACCCAAACATTATTCTGCATAACACAAACGTAATAAATATAAACAATTTTTTGTGATTTTGTATTGTTTTTATTCGAAATAGGTACTTAAATCAGGATATCTGATTAATTTAAAATTTGTAGTTAGTTGCTATTACCTATTCAATACGAATAATTATTAAGTAAAAAAAATCTTTTTATGTTTATACTGATATTTAAATCTCTACGAAAAAAACGTTAATAGTGATTTTTTGGAGAAAAAAATTATGATGGTTCAACTACTCTTTTTAACATTAATTCCAATCACCATAAAACAGGATTATACTGTACTAAAAAAATTAACTGCATATAAAATTTAATAAAAACAGCGAAATCCCTCAACGGATGTGCAGAGTTTGTATTTTTTGAGAAGTGCTGACAGATTTTTATTTTTTAAGATAGTACGGTACTTAATTTATATATTTTATTTTATATTTGAAAAAGCCTGTTTGGTATTTTAGTCGTATCTCAGAAGTCAAAAATGAAGACTATTTTGGATTTACGAGGCAATTATGGATTTTTTATCCTGTATAACCAAAATCATCCACAAACATGGGATTGTTTATCTTTCACATTGAGGATAAGCACAATAAAACTTTTTCTTTTATTTCGGAATGTTTAAATTTGAAAATTTCTCAAGTTTGTGATATCCTGTATCTTTTTTTTCTTCTACCCTTTTTTTAGTGTTTCTGAATTCTGCGTCCTGTTATTTTTCCTCAGCTAGCTCCTTTTCTGTTTTGTCCCGTTTTACCTGCTCATTATTCACTATTTTTCGAACTCTTTGAACGCAATGAGGCGTTACCTTTGGGCAGGTACCATCATCGAAAATTGATAATAGCCCCAAGGGTGGTTCTGGTCCAAAAAATGCTCTAAAGCGGATCCCCTCCACCGACTCCTCAGGCCACAACCCCGTCGGTTTCCCGAGACGAATCCCAGGAGAGGTGTTGGCCGTGACGATGCAGGAAACACGGGGATCAGGGAAGAAGCGGTGCTTAGCCTCTGTGACGTCCGGCCGAGCGTTGCCGCCGCCGTGGGAGGGGAATCCGCCATTTTGTGGCTGTTCCCGAGGGAGGGAGGTGGGATACAGGGAGGGTGGGAACACCTCCCCGTGCAACCCTTTCTGGACCTCCCGGTCATCCGCGTCTTCGGTCGAAAAGTGCGGTGAGCCTCCTAATCTAACTTCTGTCCAGTGTCCAAAAAATCTAGTACAACACGGAATAGGAAACATTTCCTGCAATAAAAATATTGTAATCTGAAATGATACTTCCCTGATAACGATAATGTATAATAAACCTAATCTCACCTCTCCGTTTATCACATATTATCTTCTGATACGTTCACTATCCATCTTAGTAATTTTACTTGCTCATTTCTATGTGGTCGCTACAAGGTGCATTCTTACTGGTCACCATTAAATTTTGTAATAATATTCAGCAGATAAAAAAAAGAATTAAACCTAGTTTAACTGGAACTCTCTGTTAAAATTCCAGTTAAATTTTGACGCCTGAAACCCGAAACACTGCTCATTTCCCTCAATATATTTATAGCTTAACAGACACTCATTTTTTGGTAATCGGTCATCTTCCTTTCCATTTTTAGTCAAGTGATTTTTTACATCTTTGTATAACTATGCCCGTTTATAAAATATTACAGATTTTTACTTTAATGTCCATGAATTCAATAACTGAATAGATCTATTTTATGACGTTTCTAGTTAAAACCATGCCTCAGAGGTAACATAGTATGCCAGTGTTATTGACTAAAAAAATAATTATGAGCTATTCACTGCATCCAACTAATTGATATGTTATTGATTACATTTAATTGATTTATTATCCATTGTGATCTATTTGCTTATAATGATCTCCCGTGTTGAAAACAATATGTGTGCCTTGTTCAGTGGTAATTATCATGATTTTTTTCTGTTTTAAATTACTTGAACTGATGATTTTAAAAACTCGATTTTTTCACCTATTTAAGACAATTAGTTAAGAACAGGAGATTTTCATAAGCTATCTTGCTAGTAGGGTTCCTATAAAATAATTGAAGATATGAGATGTTATGTAACATTTAGGAAAAATAAATATTTTTGGTTTGATGATTATTTTAAGTATTAAATACTTTCTACTTAGCGACTAGCTTAATTTTTCGAAACTAAGAAATTTACGAAGTGTTCAGAATTTTATAAGCCAAGAAACTAGCCAAGCTTTTAAATTTGTTTTCATACATCCGAATAATTATTTGTCACAAGTTTATGTTTATTAAAAAAAAAGTTGGAATTTTTAACTAGTTCAAGTCCTAGCAAGTATGGTATTGATAATATGGTTTTATTGAATATATGTACATATGTACTTCATACATAAAATCAAATTTTCAATCTTTTTCTGGTTTCGAATAGGAAAACAAAAAATATTTGAGGAATTATTAATAATAAGAAAATGCAAATCGAGCGTATATAACTCCTAAAAAAATATTGCACTCTACAAGCAGAGTTGGTCAACAATCAGTTGCTATAAAACTAAAGCTAATATTATTATGTAAACCATGTTTATATATTAGCGAACCATTAATAAAGAAATATAGTTTCTATGACAATTTAGGTTTGCAGTTTTATGTCGCCTTATTTTCATAAAACTCTACACGTACAGACAAATAAATTCTTCGTTTTCTATGCGTTTAGAATTTGTTGTATTGGAATTTAATAATCGCAACTTTAACAATTTTTTTTTACAAAGAATTTTTTAAGAGAACAGTTGAGGCTAAACTCTTCTCTCTTATTGTCTTAAATAAAAGCTATTTTTAAATTTATTTCAAATTGATCCCTCCTCGACTGTTCTTGTAGAACGAATATTTTTGACAATATTTCACAAAATAAGAAACCGTTTGGCCGTAGGTAGCTCAGCTGGTTAGGCCTAGGTGTATCGTTCTGAGATCTGCGGGCGGCACCGGTTCCAATCAGGCCTGGTTGTGTTGACTTATTTCATTAAGTGGCGGTCCCACAAAATGAAAAACTTGGCCCTCACCACAATTAGAATAGATTGGTGGCCTGTAGATAACCAGGCAAACATCACTTTCGCTGTGGATTGCCTTAAAAAAATTTTTTTTTGCTTTCCCTTTTTTTTAGAGAAAACATTTGTAAAGCTTTGTTTTGGAATGTAATGGTCGTACAGTGATAATTTTGGCTTAATATTGTAGAAGATTTTATCGACTTTAAAATTGGTACCGCAATGCTTTCAAAACCGTAGTTTTGGTTTTATTTAGTGACAATTAAGAAACTTTCGTGCTTTCTCATTATGTTCATCTATTTTTTTTTTATTATTTATATAATGTTTTCATTGTTTATTATCTTATTGTGTAAATTCTTACATTTGAAATATTATATTTTAGTCTCATTTGCTATCTTATTGTTTTTTTTTATTATATTGTAGTTATCTCCTTCTTTTTTTTCCCGGTCCTTATTAAGTCATGAAATTAAAGCTAAAACGTCGACACACACAAAAAAATAAGTGTTTGACTTATTTGGGTTTATTATTTCTCCATTATCCGCACCCCGACTATCTTTTCATTTAAGATTGAATACGCTCAACAGTAAACACAACAGTAGATATTAAAAGTATCTTCTGAACTAAGAAAAATCCCGTTTTTTCTTCCTACATTCGGGTATATTTCGGTAGGATAATCCCGGAGGGCTACAGTGAGCAGGAACCATCCCCGTAATGAAGGCCGGGCCACTTGTGCAGACAAGGAGCGGCAGATGAAAGCGCCACTCTCACGAACAAAAGCCTTCGTTTTTAAGTGGTCTGCCACCCCCGATCGAACCGCCCCCGCATGCAACCAGATGTAAATCCCTTCGCCGTTCACGCGAGCCTCCGTTCCTTATCTGTCCGTATAATTTATAAACACGAGTATAATTAGCGCATCCCGTCTCTATTTAACAACATTTATATGTTAGATAAACAATTTAGGCAGCGGCGGTACTTGGTACGGGTGTTATCCAATACGGGATTATCCTCCCCTCATTAGGACTCATTGGGTGCAACCTCCCATGAATCTTAAAATCGTGGATGAAATCGATCTTGACAAGACTGCTTCTTAAAAAAAAAATTAATAAAAATTGATGCAGAAATTAGTTTGATTGCTTTGAAAAATATGCAATGATGAACCGTTGGGACTGTCCAGAAAAAAATGTATATCATTTACTCTTAAAACTTTCAGGATTTAATTTTCGTGACACTTTAAAACAAAAAAATAATGTAAACAATTTTTTTTTTTAATGAAATCTATACCGCAATTTAAAAAGTTTCTTATTATTATTATTTTTTATTATTTTTTTTTTTTCAACCGTTTATATAGAGGAAAAATGACCTGTGTTTGAAGAACCTCAGATGAAGAGGCGATAAACAGAAAAATAAAAACCAAAAAGTGCACATTTTATAGAAAATGTATATTATATTTATATAATTACTTGGAAGGTAATTTAATACCATGTAAAACTAAAATCATAGAAATTGAGCCATTATTACAATTTAAAAAAAAAATATTTCGCATAATTTTAAAAATTTAACGAAAAAGTGATAGAATCCCGTCAATTACTAGTTTATTGAATAATTTTAAAAGTGTAGATCACTGGTAAATTTCAAAAGTTCATTCAAAAGATAATTAAAATCACAACAAAGATAGATAAAAAAAAAATGATCGATCCAATATTGGTGTGAATATTGTAAACAGTGGACTTTTGTTCTAGGTTTCCGTTTGGTGGGTGGAATAGGTATTTACAAACCAAAGAATAAAAAAAAAACAGTAACAAACTTATAAATGTTCTATATAAATAAAGAATAAAATATTTGGATGCGTCTTTATTCTATAAGCAAAGAAGAAAATCATTTTTTTTTTTAAGAGAGGTGGTGGGCACTTGAGGTGATGGGGAGCCTTAGCCCAAACCTATAATTTAAAGAGTATTTAATTATTTGTTTATTCTAGAATAATTATTATTTAACGAATCGGGTGCAGCTTTCTTTTATCTTAAGTTAAAAATCAGCTTTCCTCAAAATTATTTCTTTCCACATTCATATCTTTCTGTTCTAATGTCTTAGAAATTAATAGTCTGGATTTTTTCTTAATTTACTCATGCCGCGTTCCTCTATCATCTCTTTGAGTACCTGACCTCAAACCAACTTTTACACGTCTCTCTCTCATAGAACTGCTTGCTTTAGCAAATCATTCATTAAATAATAAAAATGCGAATGTCTCACCCCTCTGCGGAATTCATTATGTATAATTGTCTGTAATTCCTCCTCTTGCTTCCTTAAATACCTTTTATTTTTCAATTATTTTTATATAATTCGACCTCACCCATGGGAAAATATTTATTTATATTGGATATTTTTTATTAAACTTATATCTTAATATAAGCATAGTTATTTCAATAAATAAATATGCTAAAGAATAAAATAGTGATATCACATTTATAAAATACAAAATTATGTTAAAAGTATACTAGATTAGATTAAAACACACGAAATAATTATATTTTTCACAAACATCAGTGATTTCCACTAAAAACTGGCATTAAAGATTCTTAAAAAAAATAATGTTAAAATACATCTTTAGAATATTCAGTTAAATATAAAATATTTTTTAAAAATTTAATCAAATAGTGATTTGTTTTGATCGAATTTAGGAAGCGTAACATAAAGAATGAGGCGAGTTCCTCGAAACTTCGTGAAAGTACATTAAATTAAAACTGGAGAAAGCAACTAATACACTAAGAACATAATTAGATTCCCTTTCTTAGAAATTAATTGAATTTCTTATTTTGTTCATTGAAACCGGACCTGATAGATAAGAACTTTGAGAATCTGTGTTACACACTACTGTACTACACAGATTTTCGGTAAATGAAACATTTTATTTTAAACTATTAACATTTAAATAAATTTATGTCTTGATAATCAAGTATCTTAAGATCCTTTGAATTTCAAGTAAAAAATTTAAATCTATACAGCTGCAACCTATAAAGGGTGTCAGGGGTTCAGTACTTACGAAAGAAGTACCCTTACTAGACCAACGGTTGAAATTCCAGTAAAAATAAATATTTCATTATTTGTAATATCAGACTAAAAATTTTAAACAATTAGTAACACTCCACAATATATGTATCTAGAAACCAATCGTTGTGGAAGGATATCGACAAAACCTTAATTATAAAGGATAGTGTGAGAAGAATGAGAACTTTACAAAAGATTCGAGATTGAATTGATCGGCTTCGTGTTGGTAGTTATTCCTAGTAATTCTCTCTATATATTGTGACTACTATACATCTATTATGGGAGTGGGATGGCTAATTGGAAAGGCACTTTGCTACTAACTCCAAGGAATCGGGTTCGAATCCGGCTGGGTTATTTATAATTATTTATGTTATAGATTACTTATTATATAAATATGTTATAGATAATTAATTATTCTGTCACGGTAGCCATAAGTGAATCTGTGGATTCGGGATCCATCCAGGTTTATAAAGTGGGTACCCTTAATTAAGGAAAATGTGGTGGTCGAGCTTGTGACCAAATCAACTCCTTGTCACAACCGTTGGTCTAGTAACAGTAATTCCTTACGAAGTACTTTCTCAAAATATTAGATACAAAATTAAAACAGCAAATATACAACGTATTTCAGCTCTTACTTTGCATTGTTTTTCTTCCTCTTCTCAATTTTTTCTTTTTTATTTAAGAACAGTGTTGCCGTAGAATTATTCAAATAACCCATCTACAAGCTAGGGCGTGCTTGAATTTGACGAAGTGTCGAGGCATCTTTACATGAGAGGCAAAAAAATTTTCCAAAAAATTATAAAACAAAGGAAAAAATAGGACTTGTTACACTACCTTTCTGCTGATTGATTTATCTACTGCCCCCCACTTACTAACGGTCTGATCCCTGTATTCATCCACGAAGCCAAGATATTTTTAAAAACATTCATGCCGCCAGTTTGAGTTTCCATTTTCACATTAAATTTATTCTCCGGAATATTATATTAAACATCGTTACTGAAAAATTAAATATTGTCTCAAAGAAACGTGAAATTTTGCAAACTTATTATTTCAAGCTTGCATCATCTAGAGCTAATCGTATCTCGATTTTGTAACAAATGAGTAATTCTGCATCATAAGCAACGATAATCTAAATAATATCACCAATTTAAAAGATATCATTAATTAATTAAGAATATTGAGAAAAAAATATCAAAACATAAATCACATTTTTTAAAAAAATATTATCTCTTAAATTATTTTGCAAAATAATGTATCATATCTTCTATTATATTATAAGAAAATGAAATCATAAACATTTGCTTGGATGAATTTAAAATGAGTACTGTTTTAAACTTAAACTTTACTGGTTAAATCCTATGTTATTAGAGAAACATGGCATTTGTTCGTTCGAAAATGAATTTTACCAGAAATTGTAGATAGGTTTATTCTGCAACGGAAAATCATAATTTTATAGTTTAATTATTATTATTCAATTTCAAAACTTTCTATTACACTAAGGGATGAACAGTGCATTAACGTCTCAGGGGTAGACTGAAACGTAGATGGGAGGATTGCGTTGTGACTGATTTAGTAGATTTGGTTTGGAGATCCATCACTCGACAGATGTATGTAGAGAACGATTGGTGGTTTCGGCATCGAAAATTCGGGTTCACTAAGCCTTTATTATTATTTTTCATTGTCAATCATGAAAAAATTTCCTTAATGCTCTCGCACATCTTCACAGTTCAAAACCTACTTAAATAAAGTATAAATGTTATACTGACAAATGATCGAATCTGTAAGCTAGAAAGCCTGAAATAACTAAAAATGTTTAATTAATTATAATTTTATGAATAATTGCTGAGCTGGGCTCGAACATCCTTCGATCGAACCTTAATACGACTCATTAGCTTTAAAGTTTCAACTTATGCTATTATCAAGATATTGACGTGTTGATTGGTCGATTTGCCGAGGTTGATACACTGTGTCCACGATATGTTGCCATTACCTATGTCACGTCGAAGATTCGTTCGCGAGATAAATAATTCTTCTCCCAGAGATTTATCTCTGGCTTAATGTTTCGCACAACCTTTCTTATTTAAATTATAGTTTCGGTGCACTTTTAAACTAGTGGAAGAAAGAAAAATATTTTTTTTATCTTGACATATGGGAATATAACTTCACTGCTTCTATCATTACATAAATATCTGTGACTGATTGTAAATACCAATAGAAAGTTCATCAACCTCTTTTAGTGAGCCACTCATAGCCTCAGACCATTGTTCGAGTTATCGTTGTCTATGGCTTTCAAGTTTGGAGATAGTGCCTCATGTGTATCAGATAGTGTATAATATGTATCAGTTTGTTTACCTTTCAACACACAGTATATACATATTCATTATAACATGCATATATATATTAATTTGTTTTAAAAATATCCTATATTTTTTTTTAAATTATAGTTTCCTGAAGGTCAAAAAATAAAAATACAAAGTTTGTAGCACATATATTTATTATATTCTTGGACGTTTCGGGAATACTGTGTCCTCTTCAGCATAATATAATTCATAGTTTGTAACATCCGAAATTTTATACATTTTTTTTTTTCAATTCAGGTAATGAATAGAGAAAAAGAAATTAAATTAAAGAGTATTTTTTAAAGTATATTGCACTTTCTTAATGACAATTAATCAGCATAATTTTAATTATTTATTACTATAAAATAATACAACACGATCAATAATTAAGAGCAGAAAGGAAGGTTAAAATCTTGAGGTTTAATAAGAGAATTTGGGTGAGGGAGGCCAATGGAATTATTATTTATTATATTTTCAATTTTATAAACTATTATTTTCAATTAGTAAATATCTGGAATTCTAGCCTACAAAAATAATTATTCAAACTTAAATTGTAAACACTTTAAAGTACCCTCTCATTTAAATACCTCCCTAGCCATCATCGAGATGGACTGGCGACCTTTTTTTTTTTTTTTTTTTTTTATCCCCCTCCCTTGCCATCTCTGGCATACGGGGTGCGGGAGCAGTGGGGTAGTGCATGCCACTACTCCCTAGGATCACCAATTTTAATTTAATTAACTGTGGGGCAGCCCAGCGCTACGTCTGATGGAGTTGCACCTTGTCCACTGCATCCCTCTGGGTGCCTCCTGCAGTTTCCAGGCTGGTCCAGCCCTCCTGGTCTCAATCCGGGTTAGCTTCCTCATCTTCTGGTGGCTCGCCGATGTTGGGCGGTCAAGTCCTTCCCATCGTGTAATGAGTGGGGCCCACCACCTCCTTCCACCCGTAAAATGGACTGGCGACCATCTTGGCATTCTGTCTTCTTTCAAAGACTGAATGCTTCAAAGTCTTCATGAAAAAAAAAGTTCCTGGAGCTGTCATTTTTTCGTAATTTTAGAATGGCTTGTGACCAACTACATGTTTTTTTTGACATACTGGAAGATTATTGATTGACCTTGTGTATAGATGAATGGAATATGGTCTGGGTGCGGTCAAAAAAACTCAAATAGTAGATAATTATACTATTTTATTGAGCCAACGTTTCGCCCCACGTTGCAGGGCTTCGTCAGTTTTTTTGTTTTTCTCAAAACTACTTTCATGGCACATAAAGCCTTTTTCATATCCACGCTCAATTGTCAATTACAGTTTGTTCTACATTACTGTAAATCGACTAAATAACTATACAAAATTTAAATTCAGGTTAATTGAATCTAATAAATTCAGAAGACATAATAAACAACGTTGAATACAATTAGACCAAACAACAAAACAGAAAAACAGACGGACTACCGATTACATGTTGGAAAAAAAAAAAAAACACCCCACCTCCATTTACTGTAATAGCCACTGTAATAGACATATATATATAATACTGTAATAGACAATAGCAAGTAATGAAAATAGGTTTGAATATTTTTATATAATACCTTAAATATCTGTATTTAAAAAAAATTAATTATCAACCACGAAATTACGATTTATTTGGTTTTATTATTACATAATTTTGGCCAAGCAATACAAAGGTGTTCAAAACCTGATTGAAAATCCCCCCTTTTATTCAACACTTTGAATTTCTAGATGAAACTTTGTCTAAATACAGATAAAGTTATTTTAGATAGTGAAATCTATTTTGTAACCTCTTCCACTTTTTCTCCAGCATTTAACTCTGGAATTTCCAATGAAAAGAGAAATTTTCAATAAAGTATTCTCATAGAAAATATGATTTTAAAACGATTTTATATCAGTGATTTATCCGATCCGATGCGTCCTTCATCGTAATTTGAATATCTTCTCCGACCAAGAGAACTCAAATACTTTTAGTGATGATGACGTCTCAAGAAAAACATTTTTCTATTATTATGTCACATTATGACCTGAAATTGATTTTTCAAAAGTTTTCACTTGTTCCATTTGCGCGTATATCTTCAAAACAGTTAGCAATTATTTGTGTTTTATGGCGATTTACGAAAAGAAATAAAGTCGTGGAAACTGAAAAAGGGATCAATAATGACCTCTTTCGCCATCTGTTCTGTTCGAGGAAGTAAAAGGCTCAAAAATAATCCACTTTAAAAGTTGGCTTCATTCAATCAGGGCGCGGAAGTGATTAAATTTTCCCTGGAGTTTCTGAAATCGGTTGATCTCAGCGACTCCTAAATAGGATATAAATATCTAAAGTGTAATGGCAAATATTAATGTGATTAATTAACATACTTCGTGTCATTAGTTAATCAAATTAAGTTTGAAAGCAGATTGAGCAATATCAGTAAAGCAATGACAATTACTAATAAATCACCAAATTGTGCATCTCCACACCTAAGCAATGACAATTACTAATAAATCACCTAATTTTGTACCTCCACCCCTAAACATCTTTATCAGCTTCTGATTCATAGCAATATAATAGAACATTTGTCCTATAACAAAATTTATTTTTCTTTAACCCTCTCATAATCAGAATCTTTTCAACAGTATCTATAGATGAGTCGTTTTTATTTGAAGGAGTGTATTAATGTTTGCCAATGATTAGAGTACAAGATTATAAACGCAAATTTTTTTTTATATAAACAATGATAAAATAAATAAAAATATTGATAAAATACATTATTACTGTCAAGATTTTAAAAAGTAATATAGTTATTTTGTATAAATAAGGCGAAATATGTACCACTTTTCATGCTCGTGTAGAATAGATGTGTCATATAAATTATGTTACAAATTGTTGACCAATGACATATTTACTTATTTTTTTTATTTCAGAACGAAGGCATGAGTGCACCCCATTACTCCCTCAGGTGGAACAACCACCAGCACCACCTCTTAACTGCGTTCGATACCCTTCTGCAAAACGAAACACTTGTAGATGTCACCCTCGTCTGCGAGGAGACCAGCTTCAAAGCACACAAGGTTGTCCTGTCAGCCTGCAGGTGAGAATTACTATTTAGAAATTAAAATTTTAAGATGCAGCCATTACATATTTCCCAAGACTCAGGGACGCAGTCAGTTGAACCCGACCAAAATAATGCTCCATGCCTACTTCCACTCAATATTTTATGTTTTTTTTTTCTCAATAGTATTAACTATGGGTTAAGATATTACCCCAGAAACGAAACTTACTCCAGCATTATAGTAACGATAATTAATTGTTTTCAATATAATAAATTTATTTTTACAAAATTTTTAAGTAATGATAGTATGATTTAATAATAATTACTTAACTAAACTTTTCATAATAACACTAACCTTAACTATTTTTATTTACAATATACACTTATTCATAACATTCTCCATGCCTTATTTTTTTGCAGAAGTTTAAATCATTAATTCAAAGTTCAATATTTATGTTAACCTAGATTCAGTACATAACACATTCTTTTATGTTTAAACTATATACAACATTTATAATTATGGTATAAGAATAGGGAGCCTTTCCTTCATGCAGAGTATACTAAAAGTAATAGAATTTGGTTACAGACCTTGCCGGTCGTTAAAAAAAAAAATAGATAAAAGTATACAATATAATTTATTATTGTTTGAGATATATATTGTTTATTTGTATATAATTGTTAAACAGGTTTTTGACACATAAGCCATTTTCAGTAAACTGTCATCATGTCTCCTGAAATAGATAATTTTAAATCGCTAAGTTCAGAATTTATTTTTTAAATTAAAATACAATTTAACTTAATATTGCGAGTACAAAAATAAACGTTTTATTTCAACTAATTTTAATCCTAATAATTAAAAGAAAACTTTTCTTTGACTTGACCACAGGCAGAAAATGCTTGGGAAATCATTCCAAAGTCAAGATTATCGCATAATACGTTTGTTTACAAATATGGCTTACCTGTGGTTTAGATTATCTATTCTTTTATCTAAGATTAATTAAATTCAGATAATATTTTTGCTAATAAGCTACAAAATATCAATAGTTTACCCAGAAGTTAAACTGAATTTGACAAGAATCTAGTTTCAGTGTAAAATTATAGGACTTAATTTTTTCTCTGTATAAGGATCTAAAATTTCTGATTGAGAAATAATATTTGACGCGATCTTAAAAGTTAACATTTTTTTTTTTTTCGAAATCGAAGCAATTATTACGTTAATAATATAAAGAGCATATGAATAGAAGAAATATGGTTAAAACCTGATTTATTTTCGCTTTTTAAAATTAAAAATAAATAAACAATAACACTAGAGGCTTTGCACTCAAAAATCAACTAACTTCATTTTCATTTATTAATATTAATTTTTTTTATTAAACATTTTTTGAACTAGCTGAAATAACTTCTTCAAAATCAGTTAAACCATAAATAAAAATATTTAATACAGGAAAACGGACATAAATTTGGAATAAAACTCCTGAAACTAGAAACGTGTTTACATAAAGCTTTTATTTAGATAAATCAGATAGAATCCCTCCTCCCTCATATCTAACATTAACGATTAATCAATGTTTTAATAATATAATGTCTTGAAGTATCATCGTAGTTAAATGAATGCACTAATCCATCCAGACATAAGATCTTTGTTGGGATTTGCCTTTTATACAGATTTCAAGTTATTCATCTACAAAATTGACTTAGAAATATTTATAATACGTTAGTAAAAATTTTATTATAAAGAACATTGAATTAAAAATTTTGAAATTTAACTATACATAGTTACACATCCAACTTTACATTTTCCCCTTATTGAAATAACGGAAAACGTATGACAAATATTAGACAATCTAGATTTGTAAAACTACTTAAAAATAATGCCTTCAATGTAGTAGAAAGCCTTTTGCATATCTCATAGGATCATAAACATATAGTCACATTTGACGTAACCAAAAACATAGTCTTGTTGATGTGCATAGTTATGCAAGCGAATGAAAAATGTGATATTTTTTTTTCCATGTTCACCAATTAAAGGAAAAAAGATATAATAAAAAAACCTAAATGCTGTTTATATTTAATAATCACAATTATTAAATATAAACAGCATTTAATATTTTTTAAATGCTGTTTATATTTAATCAATATAAAAAAAAATAATGGTGTTCAAAATATTATATATATTTTTTAAGCACGGTGTTTCGGAGAATAAAAGGAGTTGTTTCCTTTGTGGCCCCATGAAGCTCTTATTAAAAACATTTCCCTGCAGAAAAACATCGGCTGGAAAACTTTTTTTATGTTGAGACCACTTATGAAAAGGGCATATACAACTTTATTATCCTCTCCAGTTAGCTCTTTCTCTCTCTCCCTCTCTCTCTACTGACAAAAATTATCGTTTTAACTTTTCACTCTCACTTCTGGACTATGAAACCTCAAGGATATATTTAAAATTAAAAAAAAATTCAATATTATTTTTATCATTGCCTCAGTACGAAACGGAAACGTTCAGCAAATAATAAGTAAATAACACGTCACAATTGTGAAAATTATATATAATTTTCTCAAATATTAAACCATATACATATTTGGAGCAACTAATTTTATTTTATTTTTATAAATACATAAGAAGCAATAACTTATATGTTTTTTCTAGCACAAATGTAAGACTAATTTTTTAAAAATTTATATAAGTATTCACTAAAAAATGCCTTACAAGTATGTTGTCAATATGACGAATATATTGTTCAGTAAATTACACGTCACAATTGTAATAATTACATATATTTTTGTTAAATATTAAACCAGATATTTGTCTCGAGAAATTAGTTTTATTTATTTTTCCATAAATAAATAAGGAAAAATCATTTATATATTTTTTCTAGCACAAATTGATGTCCATTTTTTTTTTTAAATTTATAAAAGCGTTCTTTCAAAAATATATGACAATTTATGAAGAAGGTAACTAAGTCGAATCCATCTCATGTCAGAGCGTATGACTGACTTAATAAAAAACAATTATAATAATTAATTGCTTTATTGATGAATGACTTCAATTGTGACTAAGTAAGGAGCATAAAGGATTTTGGACTGCAAGGATTGGGTACGAGAGGTATTCGATGTTTAGTGGAGCCCCAAAGCTTAACACAGTATGTTCAGATAAGTCTTAAAATTGTCATGTAGTTCAGTCTTTTGTAATGGATTGGAAGTTTAGACCGCTTGTCTAATAAATGTAATAGTCGGAACCGACGAGCGGTTTCCTGTCTTGTATGAGGATTCCAAGTCAACGGAAATTTTATGTCAGGGATTAAATTTAATTTACAGTTCCCAAATCACTTTCTGAGAACGATAAATTCAAAACTAAAATCTGTATTATAAAATCGTTTAAAAATTCTAAATTTTTAAAAAGTAATAGGAGATTAGTTCTATATTTTTAATACTTAAATGGGCCATTTATTAATCATTTGATTTTTTTGAAAAAATATTAATAATGCTTTTATGAAACAATAATATAATTTATAGAGTTGAGATTGATTCTCTTTGAATACGACCTTTCGGAAAATAAATCAGGAGAAAAAAAGGTACTTTTGTTTAAACATATTTATAAACATCTATTTTTTTTTAAATGATTGAATATAAACAGAATTTAAGGTTTTTATTTTATATTTTTTTTTTCATTAATCGTTGAACCTGGAAACAAATATCACTATATATTTTTCATTCACTTGCAATACTATATAAATTATCAAGAGCAGGTGTTTGGTTACATAAAGTGTGAATATATATCTATGATCCTATGAGACCTGTAAAAGGCTTACTATTATTTACTACTTATATATTGCATTGTAGGCAATATATTCAAGTAGTTCTATAATTCTTGGGCAAATATAGATTATCCATACATTTCCATTTATTTCAATAAGGGGAATATTTTTACAAAGTACTGCACCCTTCATGGATTGTAGTGGTACAGATTTATTATCATATCTATATTTTAATGACTTATACCGGCGATTATTATGGGGGGAAAATACAAAACAACTTCAGACTATCTGAGTTACAAATGTTTTTATGATAAAAAGTATTTTCAAAAGCTCATAATTATTTAAATAAGTTTCTTTAAACAATAAGTTAAAAAAATATGTTAATAAAATTTATTTTTCTCGAATTTCAGAAAATATGCTACTGATTGAAATGGCGTCGAATAAAAATAAAATACTTTGCACTTTCTTAATTTAAATATAACACCTATGGTTTAAAAAAAGAGAAAACAACAGAAAATATATTTTTTTTAAATAGAGAAAACAAGTTTTTAAAAAGCTTCCCGACCACCAAAACCAGCTAGTTTCTAACCTGGTTTCTCCTTCATTACCTGATAATCCATCATTAAGGTGTCTAAAAAGAAGGTGGCCTCTAGATCTTCTCTGAAAATGTTATTGGAGTTCTATCAAGGGGTAGATTCTCTACAAGTTTGAATCATGCTATTTTATGACAAATATAAAATTTACTGCTTGCATATATTTTTAATGCAGTTGTAAATATTAATAAATAAATATATTGATACATATCATTCATTCCGAAAAAAACAAAAAACAAATTAGATCCTTGTGAAATTATTGCTTCAAGCTTTAAGAAGTTCTAGTTCATAATAGGTATAATATTCAGTAACATTAAAAATGCCTGAGAATTATCTTTCATGAAAAGACTGTTCTGGGAGGCTGACTCACTCGTGAAATCCTACCTCAGCAAGAACTAACATGACACACTTAACAACTGCAACGCGTTTCGTTGATCTTTGTACCCATCTTATCGCTACTCAATATTATGGCTGTTATTGCGCAGTTTGAAATATGTTTAAGAAATTCATACAATGAATTCATTGAAAGAAGTCTGTCAAGTTTTTTTTTCTTTTTTTTTTTTGCAAAACATTGTTTCACAAAATTGTCGATTCTACCCCTTAGCTTCACAGCCCATACATATATCATGAATGAAAACAAAATAAGTCTTTTCGGTAAACATATACGGCTTTGAAACTTTTTACAATTTTTTGTTCCCTTGTTTTTTCTTGTATATAAATTACATTAAATATTAAGAGTAAAAGTGATAAGCAATTTTTTTTTACTCCTATATGAATATAAAAAAGGTTTTTATTTTGTACCGTAGAAAGAAAGAAGTTAAAGGCATTTCTGAGAACACTTTCTTAGCTTGTCAAAGTTTAAACATTGACAAAAGGGATATTTGCGTCTCTCTCATTGATAAGTATGATATATGTATAAAATAATTAATTTAAGCAGGATAGCTTGAAAATGAGATGTTTTCACAATTATAAGTTATAATTTTATTTTAAACGTAGAGTTATATTATCTTCATTAATCTTGAAAATTTTCTTTTTCAGTCCTTATTTCCAGAGGATATTCTCTGAGACTCCATGCAAACACCCCGTCATCGTACTCAAAGACCTTCGGGGTTGGGAAGTCCAGGCGATTGTCGACTTCATGTACCGGGGAGAGATTAGCGTCGAACAAGAACAGCTCACCTCCCTTATCAAAGCTGCAGAATCATTGCAGGTAGGATTCAGTTCATTCAATTGTTTATTAAATTTGGTGCGTTAATTAAAAATATACTTCTTTTACTAAATTTTATAAATTTATAAAAAAAATAAAATTAACTATAATTTTTAACACACATTCTTTAGGATATAATCCGTCTGTAAGAAATCCTTGCATTTGCATAAGCAAGTTAGCAATAAGTAATAATCATAATTGCATAATCAAAAATTGTCTATACGAATGTAATAAATGTCTATTCCATACGGAAATTTATGTCACTTTTTACTTTTTTCTTTCTTAACTATTCAATTTTTTTTTTGTTATATATTCAATTTTCGGGAAATTCCATTGTTACGTTATTATAATAATCATAATAATAATATAAATTATAATAATAATAAGAAACTAGTAGCGAAATAATTCTTTTCACGTTTAAGATGGAATTTTGTTCCCAGGTTCACTAAAAGTATATTTTACAATACATATATTGGTAAATGTTTGCGCTCTAGAGGGGAAAAATCTCTGTCGAAGTTAAGGGTAAATAATTTTTAAACGATTTGGGAATCGGTTACTTCCGGCACTTGTCGGGTCCGTCAGTACACTCTGGTGACACAAAAATGGTTTCGCGCCTTTTTGGAGGGGCTAAAGTAAACATGTACCCATGTATTAATGTTTTTTTTTTCAATTATGTGCCTTAATGTATGAATTATGGGTAGTCCAGGAAATTTGCAACTGCATATCTGGATCAGGGTTATTGGTCTTGGTGCTGGTATTTAGTGGGAGGGGGGGACAAGTCCGCCAAGTTGGCCTAGTGGTTCTTTTTGCCAACCCCTGGAGGCTACCTGAGTTACCACCGCGTACTAACCAAGGTGGGAGTGTCAGTGTTCATTCCTTGGGACCGCCGAAAAATAAATATTGACTGCCCCAGGAGGGCATCGAACCCACAACGTTCCGAACCGAGCGCACTGGGACTTACGCCCCAACCCGCACGGTCGTCACGTCCCTTGGATCAGGGTTAAGTTAAATAGGTAGATAAGGTCTCTTATCTACGTCCTAACACATCCCGTCTTCAGGTAACCCAGACCTTAAAGATAAGGATTAAGGCCTGACCAGGTGTCTGGTGCCTGTCTTCAACACTTTATCAGTACAGGCTTAAATTACAGTAAAATCCTGTTTAACTGTCATAACAATCCAATTTAATGAACCTACTGTAATTTAAAAATTTACTGTAATAACAATAATACTTAAATAAATTAGGTTTTGTTCCTTATTTGGTGCCTCTAAAAAAGAGACATATTTAGTTAAATGCATGTCCCATGCCTTATTATTACAGCCTAATACATAATTGCATAGTTGATGTGTTCATAATTAGTATTTTTTAATTAATAAAACTTGATACATTAAAAATAAGTAAAGATATAATTTAAAAAAACAATTGAGGCCATGACAAACTTCAAGATTCCCGCCTTTTCTCACAATTCTAGGTTATTTCGACGAGCCGTTTTCGATACACATTTTTCTGAACGACTTCAAATATAAAAAGAACATTTTTTGATGTTATAACCGATGACTTAAAAAACCATCTAACAGGAAGACAAATAGCGAAAAGTTTTTTGTTTTTATAAATCACACTTGACTTGTAGATGTTTTTATCAGCCTCCTGTTGTGCTAAAGAAACTCCACTTCTAGAAAATCTGCATTTAATGTGCTTCAATTAATCTCTTTTGAAATTTATTTATTGATCTAGTTTGGCTACTCATTTTCCTAAATGTATAGTGTGAAATTAAGATTTTAGATATGGTGTTTCATGATGTGTGATTTTAAATGCTGGGAAATATTTGAAGAGGTATTTTCACATAAAGGAATAACAAAACTCAATAAACGAATCATCCGAAAAGGACTAAGATTTTAAGCAAACATTATTTGTTTTTTTCTAAACGGTCTGAGAAGTAACTTAAATGTTAACTGTCAAAATTATAACATAGATCTTCGAATTCCCAACTTGGAGTTTCTGGATCTTCTTCATGAACTCATAGTCAGTTCCATATAAGCCATCATTTTAAAGAAGTATAATTAATTAAGTACTACGTAACTTGGGAAGTTGCCCAGTGTGTTTATATTTAGCAATTAAGTGGCCAAAGCAATTATGTTCATATAAGTACGGCATTCACAAAATCTCTATTATCTTTTAAACATTACAGTGTAATCTTACCTTGATCAAATAAGTTGATAATTGCTGTAAAAACATAGCACTTGGAACAATACGGAACACTACCACTCAAAACGATATGTATGAACAAAAGTAATACTACAATATTGTTCGCGCTTACTTGTAGATTGGCGGTGCACCAGTGTTACCAGGTAGTCGGTAACAAAATTGAACAAAACAAAATCCGCACTGTTTTTGAACCCTTGGCACTCATCTAAATTACTATCCTGAAATTATTATGGAGATTTTATAACATGTATTATTTTATTATTATAATTTAAATGTGTGTTAAATTCAAACTAATGAAATTATTTTTTCTGTCACAGACTAATCTACTTGAGTAGAATCTAATGATTTCACGCATTAAAAATGCTTTCCTCTGTAATTAAAAAAAAAAATTAATAAAAAGAAAGGAATAGTTTGAATAAAAATAACTTTTCTAAAATTATTTATTCAACGTTATTAATAATTATTTTCAGAAAAATGAAAGCTGCTTAAAGCTGCTTTAGAAGGTCTGCTTTTTGCTACTAATTTATATTAATTTATTTCTCTTATTTACTTAACAAGCGACCAATAAATCAATTCACTTTTGTCCACCAGGGTTTCTTTTTTAACCATTTTAGAGAAATTTCTTATATTATTTGTTTAAGAATTTAAATTTTTCTATATAAGTTCTATATACTCATTTATCATTACTCTACTGACATAAGCCAATCATTCTCCGAACAGCTACATAATTTCCAGGTGAGAGGATTAGCTCACACTGAAAGGATTCCTGTTTGCGGGAATGACAGAGAGCCAGTCCGCGAGAGGTACTCCCCTCAGCAGAATTTTGATTCCAGGCTTCCGACACTCCCTCACCTTCCCAATATCTCCTTCACTGAAGGTCGACACTGCTCATCACCACTACCGAGGAGAAAGCAGGTGAGTTCATTACAACTATACTTCTGAATGTTTTATTTAATAAAAAAAACTATACCATTTGCTTTAAAAAAGAAAGGAGTTGAAAATATGCAAGATAATTCTGGGCAATAATCAATTTTATAACTGAAGAGCCTCTAGAACTATCAGGAAGTTTTTAACATATTGGAGAAGGTTGTACATGTGATATTGCCTATAAGCGTAATATTTGAGGACTGCTCACCAACATAATAAGGGGGAAATTTTTTTTATTTAAAACTATTTTCTTATTAATTAAAAAAAAATTAATAAAATCATGATTGATTAATCCCACTAGTGAGAAGATATTTAAAGAATGAAAGTAATAGGACATACAAAAACAAATCTTAAATTTGATTATTATTATTTTATTATTAGTCAATAGAATATACTCATTTTACCATTCAGTAATATTAAATTTCTTTTTGTTGCATGGAAAATCTCTTTTGTTGATTTTTAAGTTTTCTTTTGGCATTCAATATAAGACAACAATCCGATATCTTTTGGTCTTATAGTACATAAAGGAAAAGTGTTATTATTGTTTTCGAGAAATTCCTATTTCATGTTTACTATGTATAAATATACTCTAAAAAAATAATAAGAGAATATCTTTAAATTATGAAAATACAATCTTGTTTGTCAAAACAATTTAGTTTGTATAAAGTATGAATATTATTAAAAATAAATACAATTAAAATGCAAGTCAAGGGCAATACCACTCATGATTCCCTTATACTTTTTTTCTGTCCTTTTCCACGCTACAGTTAAGGAAAAGTTTGCCGAAAAGGAAGATAGGGCTTCACCACCCTATGGGATTTGCTATGCTCAGAAACATGGGCATGATGTCCCGTCGGTGGCAGGTAAAAATTTTAAAAAAGGAAAAAATTATTAACATTTTCGCACTAAAAAGAATTGAAGTGAAAAAAATATGATTTTTGGGTTTGTTTTTTTCTATCCTTTTTTTTTATTGGGTTTTAGACTCATTACACATTATGTCAGTTTAGGAGTTAATATTAAAAATAGTTAATTAATGGGATGCCTGTGGTCTAAGTGCATGGATTTAAAATTCGTGGAAGTTGAAATTTTAATGGTTTTGCTCTTGGCTTGCATAATGTGTAACATTAATAAATATATTATGTTATTACAATTTAAAAGAGACCCAAAAACCATAGCACATTTTATTGAAGTAGATTTTATATCTGATTTACGTTTGTAGTCCAATTAAAAAAAATAAAAAAGTAATAGTTAATATAAAGAATTAATTGCACTGCTGCAAAGGATTTATTTGCTAAAACTTTATTATATTTATTTTCTGGAATCAATTTTCACCATTTATTCACTTCTTTATTCTTTTTTACATTTGAAAAATGTTTTGGGCTCCTCTGCTCACTACCCAGTTCTTATTATTAATTTGTGGACATTTGTAATTTTAGATTAAAAATCATTTTTATATATTCCCTAAAGTCTTAATTTTTTATTAACAAGCTTATTTTCTTTTCTTTCATTTTTGCTGTTTTAAAACAACGTTTACCTTTTAAAATGCACTTTCCTTCTTTTGTCTACTTACTTAACCAAATCTTTTTTCAAAAAAATAAAGAAGTGAATAAAGGGTGAAAATTGATTCCTGAAAATAAATATAATTAAATTTTTTAGTAATAGTTATTTTGTTGCCAATGTTTATTGTTTAAATAGGTCCTTATGCATCTTATTCTACTATTAATAAAATACATTAATAAGATTGAAATATAAGTAAATAATGCTGCAAGCACATTTCATAATGCATGTAATAATGGATTATAAGAAACTGAGAGCTGATATAGTTTTTAAAAAATGATGTGTTAAAAATAATACTCTTTTCATTATTAAAAAAAAGTTTTTAATAATTTTTTATAAAAATAATTTCTCAAAAGTATCAACTAAGGATCAAATCTATTCTTACTGAATAAACTTTGATCAGTATTGTAAGAAACCCTTTATGAAAATAACTGATTGCTTATAATTATAACTAGAACATTGTTCAGCAATATGTACTGTGAACCAAATTTAAAACCACTCATACAAGTATTTATTAGATTATTTGATAACTAGATTTTTTAATTTTATTTAAAAAACATAGAAGCTGGATGTTCAGTTTGCATTTAGGAATTTAGCAAACTCAAAATTATAAGTTAGATAATTCATTCCTTATTTCTTTTCAACTGAACAATCCATAATTTATATAATAAATTTTAAAATTCAAGGCTCGACCTCGGCGAAGATCTGGTGATACAAGTGGACCCCAGGATCTCAGGACTAAAACTCCTGAGCCAAGAAATTCAGATACCGCTGAAAATTTAAGCATGAAAAAACAAGCGAGACAAAGGACAACACCAACACCTCCTCAAGTCAATGTAAGTGAAACTAAAATTTTTTAAAAGTCTAATTTTTAAATAAAATAGACTAAGCTAAAATTCTAATTTTGTTCATACAGAAACAAAAAATTATATTTTTAGCTAATATTTTCAATTCGATAATATATGACTTGTTAGTATGACATACTATAAAAAAAAAAACTCAATATGATATAAATTTAATTTTTAATTTTTAAACAAATATTAATGATTAATTGTTGTTTATAGATCTTAAGCCATAAATAAAACCTCTTTTGTCAACAATAGTAAGTTATTTTAATAACTTGGATTAATTAAGGCCATGGTGGGAATGCTGTGGATTTTTCCTTGAGGATGCAGATATTTGTTGATTAAAAACAATGATGTTATTTCTCTTTCAATTTTCTACTATGAAAAATAATAACTAACGCCTATGTGTACTGTGATAGCTATCTGGTATCATGTTTGTATGTCTAACATGTTGTAACCTAGAGGATCCTTTCTGTGTGGTTACCAACATTTCACCACTTTTCTGTTTGTTTAGTCTTGTCTGAATAAAATAATAGAACAGTTAGTAAACTAGATATTGATGTGGATAATAGAAAAGAATCCTTCAAGCTTTTCAGTCTGGATTTCACAAAGGATGATCTACAATTGATCAGTTAGTCACATTAGAGACCAAAGTCCGATACGCGTTAATCAACGGACACCAAATGATTGCAATATTCTTTGACATGATGAAGGCATTAGATAGGATAAGCCTTAGCAAATTAACCACTTTCCTATTTATCTAGTACAATATTAGGAGTTGTACTAATATGCTTACTACATTTTTAAAATTGGAATCCTAATAAGAAATCTTTTTATTTTAATTAATGTGTTTTTCTTTTTCAGATGAAAATGGAAAGTGATGACTCTGAACCTCCAGATTCAAGCCAAAATCAGCCGGTTGAATTGACAACTGCTCCGCAAGAACCAAGAATAGACTTTAACAACACAGAACCAATGGGAATGCACCCTCCTCATCATGTAAGAGTGTGTTAATTAATGTACTAAGACAATTAATTGTTTTTTGTTTTTTTTTAATCGCCTCTTTTTGAGATATTATGCAAAGCATAAGAAAAATGGAAAAAAAGTAAAATGAAATTACATCAATTTTTTTTATTATTGGGGTTTTCTAATTGTCTAATAAATCAATCTTGGTATTTTTGAATCATTCAAAAACTATAAATTAAAAATTAAAACATAGACTGTCAGTCTTACATTTCTTACAGCACATTTTGCAATCATTTTCGCTTTTTTAAATTCTAGAATTCAAATAATTAAAGCTTTTACTATCAATTAAAAATTATTTTTTATATATTTACTAGACACCGTGAAAAAATTTCAATTTTTCAGAAATCATAATAATGACCAGGATCAGAGAAATTTGTGATGTTATGAAGGCTAGGTTACTCTTATCATTTCACAGAGAAGCTGTAATCAATACAAAATAATAACATAAAAATTAATTTATTTAAAAAGTAACATATTTTTGTTGTATGCTGTTCTTTGGTTTAATACTAATTAATACTGAATAAAATTCAATTAATCAGAAACAAATTATTAAATAGTCTCACAGTCTATACATGAAATTAGTGGGTTTTAGAATAGGAATTTAAATGATTCTGGGAACAAGTAGGCTGCCTGTAATTGTGTTAAAATTTAAATATGTGAAAATAAAATAAATATTCATGTATAAAATAATTATTTAGTTTTAATTATCAACTAACATATATTTCAATCTTTTAGGACTCTCCAATTGAAAATTCGTTTCCTCATTTAGCTTCGATCTCGGCCCTTTCTCTGACACCTCCGCACAGTAAGTTTATCCAATTTTCATTTCTTCCTAGGTATTAATATTAAAACCATGTAATGCACTTCAAAATTATGCAAAGCACATGCTAAAAGTCTGCTTTGGAATATGAATGCATTTTAAAAATGCATGTTCAGCGATTAAGTAATGATGAAGTGTAAATAATGCTCCTTTTAAATTTTCTGTTACAGTGTTTTCATTGGACTCACAATTTGGTATGTGTATAAATATTATTTGTAAATAAAATGATTTGTTTGCAAAAGGATAATGCTTCGCTTATAGTGTTAATGGAATGTGTAAATATTCAGTTCGCTTTTTCTAACCCAGTTGTAGATATTGCATATTCTAATATTTTAAGGAACATCATCACTTCAAACTGTAAAAACAAACTACAATACATTAGTTAATTGTTAATGTATATTGGAAATAGTTAATACCTTAGGTAGCTAGCAAGTTTGAACTGTTATGATGCAATTTTATTATTAGAATGTTTATATATTTTATATTGTAAAAGTCTTGTCATAAATACTAAACCAAATTATTATTGGAGTTAAAAGATATGGTACATAATATACAAAAGGTTATTATAAATCCTTCTAAAATCAAGAATGAATTAATCTTGATTCTGAAACAAGAATACAGAAGGTCAGCAATTATTGTCGTTGCTGACTCTTTTTCATTCCTGTATTTCATGTTCCAAAAAAAAAATGTTTCCACTTAGCTTTTAGGCCATTTTCCATTGCAAGTAGTAATCCTAGATACAAGATAAGATGATAGACCATTAAACTTAAACACAGAACTCATACTTGATTTTAGCAGTGATTATTTTGTGTTATTAGTTAATAATTGGTTGACAAAGTTGATTTGGATATGAACACATTAGTTTGGTTTTTCCCTATATACATTACTATCTTTAGCCTCAAATTTGTTTCTTTGCTTTAATTTTTCTGCTTTATTACTTAACATTTACATTAAAGTCTTTAAAATAGCTTTTATTTTCTGGGTTGCTGTCTAAAAGCATTTCTTAATCGCATGATTCAGCTAAAAATATAGAATCTTTATCTTCTTGTCATATTGCTAAAATTGTGTAGTTATAATAATAAAATTAAAAATAATTTTACTTGATAAAGGAAAATTTTACTTAAGTTTTCTAAGTAAGATACAATGAAAAAAAAATTGGAAAGTTCAGTATAAGCTTACTAAAACTGTCTTTCATATGGGTATAAATAGTTATGACAATTTTCTGAAATGCAGTCAAAACTCTATAAATCAATGTTGATTTTACTTTTACTTGTATAAAGATTTCCTTTTATCATTGACTTAGTTCAAAAGTGTGAAAAACTCAGAAACTTACAAGGCGAACAATGATGTACTGACTTTATATTGTTAAGAGAAAGAACATTTGAAATAATTAGTGTCAATATAAACTAACAAAGATAGTTATAGAGTGTAATAGTTTGTCTTACTATAATTTTGATTTTGATTTATACAGTCTTATATTTGAGTTGAGGAGTTAAATTTTATCTATAAATGCATTGAGGAACAGGGTTAACTTTGAAATATTAAGTTTTCAACTCATCTTCAAGCTTTGACTGTTCAATATTAATGATTTTATTTCATTCCGTGGGAGGGGGAGGAGGGAGAATCTATCATAACTTGAAATAATAAAATATTAATCAATTTAAAATCTTAAACAACTACAATAGAAATACAAAAATATTCAGATAGCAAACTTGTCCTTTTAAATGATTTTATTTGTTTAAATATTATATTTTGAAAAGCTAAATGAGTTCTAATGAATTTTTATTCCCTCTTTTCAATTATTTTTAAATGCTAAAATATGTGTATATTTTTTAGGAGGATTGTTCCCAGGAATGGATAATTGTCGAAACTCACTACTCAATGATCTCTCAGAACCAAGGATGGACAATCACATTTCTAGTAAAAAGAAAAGTAAGTTGGAAAACCAATGATTTATATTTGTTTACAATTGATAAATTTTAATGATGACCTTTCCAGCTCTAAATTTTGTATAACATGAGGTTTAAACTCCTTACAGGCTTTGTTCAAATGTGATGTTTTATTTTATATACTGTAACTTAAGGGTTGCTTGGCTTCACTGAAAATATATTTCATATCTTGGTTTGTCATTATAAAAATATAGACATAATCCTTAATCACATTACCACTGGTCCTGAGTCACTTTACTTGTTATTCATAACTTTTTTGGTACAGATCCGTGATTTCCTCAAGTTATGGTATGTATTTGGTTATTCCTGGCTAATAACCTATTAAACTTTCGAATAAAATTTTAGCAAGGATTTATTTTTCTATTTAAAAAAATGGGATACTTTTGGCAACAAAATCTTTTTATAAAAAAACTTTTTTCTTATTTTTAAAAGATTTCTGCATTTATAAATCACACCAATTTTTATATACATTTAAAGCATAATTAACATGTTAAATCTGTGACTGAGAAAGGGTTTGTGCTGAAAATTCAGGAAGAGAAATCATAGTGCAGCTTAAAAAAAACAAAAACAAATTACAAATGTTATTTTATTTAAAGACTTGTATTCACTCTTTGAATTGTATCTTTTACATCTCTGGTAAATCCTGTCCCTCTTTCGGGTTACCTCAATTTTCAAATCAGTAAGATTTTGTTTAAAATAATTTTAAAATCATTTGGAGATGTCTTCAAATAATTTCTAAATCCTATTTTATCTTCTAATTTCAAAGTACTCAATAATTTTATTGGATATACTATCTTTAAACAGTTTATGAATCCACAATATATAT
>NW_027105186.1:205153-249396 GCF_000696795.3 Halyomorpha halys | reverse complement strand
ATTTTATAAGGAATTGTTGAAAAAAGAGTAATGTACAACCTGTGAGCACTAATTTCTCCATCATTTTTCACTTGATAGTGAATTGGAATCTTGTTTGGATACAGTTTGTGTCGGAGCAGCCCCGAGGCTGATTTAGAACAATATTTCATAGAAAGTAAAATAATGAAAGTTGCCTACAATCAGTTTTGATTCAGTCAAATTATAATTCTATATTGAAGAATACTGTGTCCTTGTCTTCCCTAAGGTAAATATTTTCTCAAAATTCTTTTTTCCTGTGTAAACTGTTACATATCCCTTTTATTCGTTTGAAAAAGGTTCCTTAGCTTAGGAATCAAGAATTCATTAGATATAGGGAATGTAATACTTCTTCAAACTGCAGGTAGTTGAAGAAGAAATACATTATTTTTTTTATTATCTCTGAGTGAATCTTCTTCTAACCTTTTTAATTTTTTTTCAGTGGGACGACCTAAAGGCCAGCACAGTGCTCCTAGGGGAGGTCCACCACGGTCTTGGACTAATGCTGAGTTGACAGAAGCCCTACAACATGTTTGGAACAAAAAAATGACTACATCCCAAGCTTCTAGAATTTTTGGCATACCATACAACAGCTTATTGATGTATGTCAGAGGAAAATATGGAAAATCATTGAAGCTTGAGCAGTTGAAAAAAGAGTGTTTTGGTGAACTCGGAGGCCCTTTAGATCTGCTTGGCTTAGGTAATATTTCTAATAATAACAATCCATCAAAACCAAAGATACCTGAGCCTGACCTGATGCTCGGACCGCCTGGATTTAACCCTGGCCCTTATCCCACCACTAATTTCTATCCTGACTTCGGGGCTTCATTTCCTGTTCCTGTAGGAATGGTTCATTTGCTTCCTCAATCTGAGAAGAATCGAGAGCCTGTGGATTTTGCTAAGGAGGAATCAAGAGCGACGCCGATGGAATATCCAAAAGAAGAACTGCGAAACTCTCCAATGGCCCTGGATTTTGTTAAGGAAGAAGCTCATGGGAACAACTGCATTGAGAATGAGGAATCTAACAGTCCTCGTGCAAGGGAAATTCAACAAGCACAGAATGGTCAAGATTGACACGCAATACCTAGATATTAAAGGAAAACCCTACTTTTTTCTATATTCAAGATAATGTAATATATTTGGTTATTCTGTTAATGTAGGGTTTTTAGCTGTGTAAATTTGTTTTCCTTTGAATTTTCCTATAAAATTATTATACATTTGCAGGAAATTCTTTTAGTGAATGAAACAAATGAATTAACATAAGGACTTAGAATTGGAATTTTGTTTCCGATTTGTTGCTTTATTTGTTTTCAATTTGTTACTTAAAATGTGAGAATTCTTTGATGGAGTGTGAAGTTCTCTTGGCGATGAGAAACTGATAATTTAAATACAGAAGACTGACTGAAACATGCCAATGTTCTAAGAGTATTTTTAATGTATATTTCATACACCTTCTGTTTCTCTTTTATATATGAATACATAAACTCTGTTCTTTTAATTTTATTAATTTCTTTTTTAGTTTAATAATATACTACTACTACAAACAGTTCCTGCAAACAGATCTATACCAAATAAGATTTAATTTATAGTAAATATATATTAAATAGGAACAGGTTACTAGTAGATTAGTTGGCACAGTAAGTATTTTACAGTATTGACCTTATTCAAATAAGGAGACTTAAAGATTTCCTTCATTTGAAAGGTTATTATATATTTGGTGTGGCAAAGTCTGTATGATAAAGGGACTAAGGACTGTAATGGTGCAGTTGGGCACATTTTTGTGCAACAACATATGTGATTATTACACAGAGGGAAGTTATAGATGGTAATTTATTAGGTTAAGAAACAACCCAAACTAATACTGGGTTCGTGATATGGCATTATTGTTGAATATTCTCTTGTTATGTTCTTATAAATGTTTTCGCTTTTATTTTTTTGTTAAAAACAAAAACCCCCTTTTGAAGATTGTTTTTTTTTTCAACATCCCCTTAAGAGATTTGAGGGTATATGAATTTCAGAATGAAAGATAAACGTATGACGGAATAGACCTAAAATTTTCCTCAAAAATTTAGTTGTAATTAGTAATTTAAAAAAAAAATACTGAAAGCACCAAAATTTAATGTATGCACTTTAATCTGCACTTGTATAAAATTTAGGCCAAGAAAATTTTAGATCTAATTAGATGAATGATTTTAGAAATTTTCCAATGTATAAAACAAAATATTCTATCAATTTACTATACGTTCAAAATCAAACAATTTTAACGGAATCATGTATACAGTTGTTAATATGATATTTTAGAAAACGCTGTTTGATATTTTTACAGCTACAAAAATAACACTTTGCAGGGTCAGGTATCTCTATCGGGATATAGCCTTTTACAATAGATACAGGTACATAGATTAAGTTTATCATTGTCGGTTGATTTGTTTACAATTTACATCGGTTACTGCTCTGTTTCAATAATACAACATGGGATAGTTCTTTTAAATAATAATTACCTTGTGATATTTTTAATAGCTTCGTGACAAGAAGGATACTACTTTGAAAACACTTTATATTTTATAAATAAAATACTAAGTAAATATATTACATATAATCGGCAGTAATCAATGTTAATTATGTATTGATGCTCATATCAATCAAATCTCCCATGCTACTTCAAAATACCATTGTACAGTTGTTTATATAAAATTTATGAATTATCTATAAATATATATGTTATCATCTGTTTGTAAATGTTCTACAGGCTTCCAAATAGTTATAGAATTAGATTAGTGTATTACCTAAATTCAGTAAGAATGCTTGTCCTTGTACTGATACATACAGATAATTTATTGGACTAAAATATATAAATGTATATATAAATATATATATACACCTGGCTATTTAATTGAAAAACCTACAATAGGTGTTTGGAAAGGTATTCAGTGTACAGTATATTAGTTTTTTCAGTAAATATTTGAAAATATATAAAGGATGTTATGTTTATTTTTTTCTGCATGTCAAAAAATATGAGTATCAAATTGTATGATTAATAAGAAAAAAATGGTGGAATGCATAGGTAATTATTTAGATTAACTATCACAAGAAAAACATTTTTATTTTTCAAAAATTGACTTTAATTGTAAAAAAAATCCCAACTAGATAAATTAATGATACAGATACATTTAATCTCTCTTGGTCAGATCCCAGAAGTTGACCAGTACCTGAAAATTACATAAGCTAGTGAAGAGAACGCAGGTCTAGTGGGTATATTTTATAAAAAAAAATTTCTAAAGTACTTTAACTTCTAAACATGGGGTGAAAGTTGCTGATACTTTTAATTTTTTCTTAAAAATATATTTTATTAGAGAAAAAACTTGTTTTTAACAATATTTTGAACTTTTTGTGCATTTTTTATTTTTATTATTTAATGTTTCTCATTAAACATTAGGATTATTTTTATTTTTTTAGAGAAAAATAGAGTTCCACTATTTATTTTTGTTTCTTAAACAAGTTATACTATCTTTTATATGAAATGATTCAAAATTATTGCTTTTTAAACTTCTGTTTTAATTATAGATTGATAAATATAGTTTTTTTTTATAGATAGATAAATATAGGTTGATTTTTATTTCTTTTAAACATATTCTTGTGACTTTTTTCTTATACAAAATCAGGAAAATCTTTAGACAAATTGATTGTACACGATGGTAATTTGACACTGGATATCAGTTTCACAATATTAAGAATGGGAACGTTTTTATCTTGGTTTATAAGATTGTAATTTTTACGTTCATTACTCTAATTAGAAATACATGATAAAATGAAAGAGTGCATTTCATTTTCAGAAAGTCCAGGTCACATAATCAGTAAAAACCACATAAAAAAAATAGAGCACCATTAAATTTGCATGATAATTATTTATTATTAGCACAATAAAATTCAAACTACTGTTTGAAATACATATCTTGATTATTTTTTATTGAACCATTTTTTTCTAATATTTTTTTTATAATAGACGTGTGATTTTTAATCTAAAAATGACCGTGTTCCACCAATAAATATTTATTTTTGTACATGTATAACAAAAGTTTTTTAAATAAACATTAATTATAGTAAATATTACTACTACTAAAATGTATTTAAGAGGTATCCTTCTATAATGTAATTTGATTTTTGTTCAGAAGTTTAATTATATATAGGTACTGTTGCATTACTTAAGATTGGGTCTTATTTTTTAAAATGTGCAATATTACTTCATAATTTAAGTTTCATAATATAGGAATAAATTCTGATACATTATATTTATCTAAAATGATTCCTCAAGATTTTTGGCACTATTAATGCTGTTTACCAATTACAAGTGTGATATTAACTCTTACAGTAGTCTAATGAATTACAAAATGTCTTGGTATGGTAACATCCTCGAAATAGTTTTTATTATTTTTCTTTCTTAGAACATACATTAATTTTTTCGATGAATGAATGAATATTTAACTGAAACCGTTTATGATTTATTTCTTTAATAATATAACAGACTTATCGGAAAAGTTACAACGTTACCATAAATCCTTTTGTTTTCTTTTTTGTTTATATCAATATTTTACTTGGTGCTACTATTTCTTTATTTATTCTTATCATTATTTAATTATTTATTCTATATAGATTTAATTTATATGCATGTAATTATTTTGTTTCATTATTTTTCATTGTTCTATGTACAGCTTTGTTTATTCTTAATGTTTTTTTTTCGCAAATTTTAAATTGTAATAAGTGTTATGAAACAACCATATTAGTAGTTTAGTTTTAAGTGCAATTTTTACTTTATTTTTTGTTTAGTTATTATTATTTCAAATAGAATTTATATGTGTATATTGTTCATAATTTATTGTAATTTTCATTTCTATGGAGTGTTTCTCAGATGTTGGCTGTGTGATCATTAATATGAAAAGGAATTTTGTTGGCAATATCTGTTCTGGTAGATTAGATTGGTTTATTTTCATCAACTATGGTATTATTACTTCAAACTATCCAATTAAACATAGCTGAATGATTTATTGTAATTAAATAGTTCATAAAAAAAGAAATTATCCTAATTATTTTATTTTCAATACTATTATTATTTTGTTTATTTTTTAAAGTATTAACTTTATGGTAGCAATATTCAGACAACCATATCTTTTAAATTTCATTGTACCTTACCTTTTTTTTTTTTCAGTTTAGTTTATTTTAATTTTGGTATTGGTTCCTTTATTTATTTTTTTTTTGTTCATTGCAGTATGTCAATAAATAATTTTATTTGAATTTTTTTGTCTTTTTTTTTTAATTTGTTTATTATTTACAATGAGCCATACCAGGGAATAATACCTCATCCCCGAAACAAAACGTTACTAGTTATTAATAACTGCGGTTGATGATGTCAGGGCTGCAGATTGTGTTATGAGGGATAGAATTTCTGTGTCACTGCCCACATTGTTAATTTAAAACTGTTACCTCAAAGATGTGATTACTTTCTTTTTTTAAAAACAAAACATTTTTAATAGTCCCTTGAAAGAAACCTTAACATTAATCGTAAGCGCGTTTTATAAGTATTTTAGGAGACATATGAAACTGTTAAATAAATTATTTTATATCTTTATATTTATATAAATAAAAAAATATATATGTAATATATATAATATGTAATAAATGAATGTGTGTTTGTACAAATAGGCCATATTCCAATAGATTAGATTTCAGAATTTTTATATTTGTTGAGAGCTAGTTAACTGTTATTTTCATTATTAAAAGGTTTCTTTAAAGGGACACATTATTGTATATTTAGGATCCTTGGTCCTGATTCCGTATTTTTTATGTACTGAGTGTGATATTATAAGTAAGACTGCTACCTCGATGGTGCATGCAAGATTTATATGATTCGGTGCCAGGTTATACTTGTGGTGCACTCTACTGTTCCTTATTCTTTTATTCCTCTATAATATACAATATTAATACAATGTTTTACATGTAACTCTCATAACAGTAGGAAGAATAATAATTATACAATGAATAATGTAGATATAAGTGATTAAAGGTTGTGTGTTAACGAGTAAATGGATGTCTCTATTCTCTCTTTTTCATAAACAATGATTAAAACAAATCATTTCTTAAGGATTCCAACATATATATCATATAAATGTTTCACCAAATTTTGTATCTAATTGAAACATTTGTGTTTTGGCAATTAGAAAAAAAAAAAAAAAATTAAAATTGTATAACATATGTACAAATCAATGTAAGACAACAGATATACTGAATTATTCACTCGGACAGGGTAGACACAACTTGACAATTTTATCCGAATATATATGTAAATATTAATTGTATAGATCTTTAAAAAAAAAAAAAAAAAAAATACAAAAAACTATCAATAGATGTAAGTTTAAAGTATAAAATTGTAAAATGTATACAAAATCATTTGTCTTGTTAACATATTCGTTGTCAGTTGTCAAAATTATCTTATTCGAATATTTGTTCTTAATAAATTGATCGTTGGAATTGTAAAAAAAAAAAAATATCCCTAATAGAAGTAATGAACACTGTATGTAGGAATTTTAGTTCTGGAAGCAGTTTCAATAAAGGTATTAGAATCAAAACAAAACAAACAGCTCTCTATTTTCATTCAAACTACTGAGGTCTATTAGTTCTCTCCGATTTTGATTTGATTCATTTTCATGCAGAATTAACATTCTTGACCAGAATTTTAAAAATTATTTTCTTGAGAATAGGTGATACCAAACAAATATTTACGAGCAATATAATACAGAGTTATACTTTTAAAAGTTTTTAAAAATGCACTAATTAAAATATATAAACTACTTCAGTGAATAAATTTAGATATTGAAAATAAGTGGTGTATCCAACCTGTTCAGTTAAGCACTTATTCACTGGGGTTACAGATATGCTTCAATAAAATTAGCTGCTGTTAATTTCTAATTGCAGCCAAATGAACTTGTTTGTCAAAGGCAAAGAGAACTAATATTCCTCAATCAAAAAAATTCCCTGAAATAATTATATAAAATTTCTTTTAGCTGATTAAACATAATAAGTCGGCAAAATTTTATGAGTAATATATATAATTATTATTATTATTGATTTTCAGTCTGATCAATTTTAGAAATGACTAACAAATTATATCCAAGTTAGATTATGATAAATATTAGTGCTTTATTAATAGAATCATTCACATAGACAAAATCTAGAAGGGTGCCTGTTTCACAGAACTTTCACTTACCACCACTACAAAATTTATATTTCTTAAGGTGTAAATAACAAATATCAACTTAGTTCCTACTAGAGAAATAACAGCATTAACAAACTATTACAAATAACAAAATATAACTATATTTATTTGGTTTGTTATATTTTGTATTATATTTAGCATAACGAAACTGTGAACCTATGATAAAAATCAGCAGAGATCAAGCACGCTCGTCTATCTCCGAGTTTTCAGTCTATAAACTACAGTTTCTATTTCTCCATTTTTCTCCCTTAGTCAATTATCAATTTCTTTCATAGTTCATATTTTGACATTTTTTTTATTATTTTTAACAATTCAAAATTTTTAATTACTCGAAATTAACAAAGTTCCTTTAGAGGTTGATAGTTTGAAAATTTGACATTTAAGCCCTGTTAAACTGAGAGTTAGGATAAAATCTAGCTAATATAAAATATAATTTAGTTTCATATAGATACATTAAGTTTCGTCAAAATTGTTATGGCTGTTTTTGAAAATATCGAAAAAAATGTGTAAAATCTATTATAGAAAGTGGCATTTCCAGTGAGTTGATTTTATTGAAAGGTTGCCATAACATCCCAGCAATATACCAGCCTTAAATATGCTGTTAAAGTTTAATACCACTTTTCATTTTTTGATTGGGGCTGTTAACATATAGGTCATTTTGTGAAACTTTATACTGAGGGTACTTCAATACATGTATTTTTGTCAAAACCTCAAATTTGAAATTTTGCATTACATACATTGGTAAGTGAAAGAAAAAAGTTGTGTGCTTGCTCTATCATAAATATTTTTGTTTACTCTCTGTAGTTATGGTATGAAATCTGTGATAAGCTCATGCTGTTATGCCAAGTTAATACCACTTATTTCATAAAATGGATAGGTCCCAGGTATCTCAATGACACCGCTAATCTTCCTAAAATCTAAGAAATTAAATGGTCAATTATAGTAGATTTTTTTTTTTAATTTCACTGTTCTGTAATTTTTTTTTATAATAAATTTTTCTCAATACTATTTCTTGAATTATTTGCAGTATTACTTGAATAAAATGGCCTTTCATTATTTTTTTGTTCCAGTTCTC
The DNA here is from genome assembly GCF_000696795.3 of Halyomorpha halys. NCBI lineage: Eukaryota > Metazoa > Arthropoda > Insecta > Hemiptera > Pentatomidae > Halyomorpha > Halyomorpha halys. The sequence goes on along the minus strand of NW_027105186.1, from coordinate 241,039 downwards.
AGAAAAAAACATCCAAAGGTTAGAAAAATGAAAAACAATTACCTAACTCCCTCTGAAATGCCTATTAATTTTAAAAAATGTAAAGACAAGTAATATTTTTTTTTTATGATTAATAAATATTTTAATTGAAATTGAGTGTTCCAGTAATTATTTTACTATCATAACATAATGAAATGTATCAAATGTTTGTATACTTGATCTTTCTGTTGAGTTGGATATTAGGAAACATATTTTGCCTAAGTGTGAATAAAAAAGATAAACTGTTCACTTGATGTTAAATTAATTTTATTGCAGAGCAGTTTATTTAAAATTTAACAAGATTTATTAATAGCATTATTGATTGATTATTTCATTATTTTATTTAATGCTACTTGTTGATGGTTGGAGTATCTTACAACCTAGACCCTCAGTCTTCTTTGTGTCATTGGCTGTCTTCCAGCTAGGAATTCTTATAATGGAAATAGCTAGGAATCCTTTGCGGTTACTCTGACCACTCATCCAACATCAAATATTTTCAATCTTCTTCTAGTGCCATATATTTTTATATAAATTATATTGTAAGGAATCTGGTTTGGTATTAGTGATAAATGTTAATGAGAGAAACATGTCTAGCTTGTCGATATGGTTGTGAATAATTGGTTGGTTCTAACTCCAATTGAAGATTAAGTTACTCTATACCAGAAGGCCTCAACTATGCATGTTCAGTAGGTTAGATAGCTTGTAAGAAGATAAATTGATAGGATGAGCTTTACGGGAATTAGTCATAAATCCTCAGAGGATGGAAACTTCATTCCATAGTGAACTAGCCCTACAGAAGTAAAGGTGATAGCAAGTCCTACTTAATTAAGGAACTAGCTGTAGGTCCTTACAAAAAGATGAAAAGGTTTAGGAGAGTGAAATAAAATTCCAGCATACTTTTCCAAAAATATCACTGTAATGGGCTGATTCGATATGTATACTGGCTGCCTCCCACGGTGGGTTAATACCCTGAAGTGGGTATGCACACTTTTTTTCTCTCCCCCCCTATCAATATTATCATCTAAAACAAGTAACAATACACATTATAAATATATATAAAATAATAAAATAAAAATTCTTGTATTGCCTGAAAGGCATTTTAAGATAATCACACTTTAATTGTTTTTTTCTTACCCTCCATTATTGTTTTATTTTTATTTACAAGCAACATTATATAATTAATCTAACAATATATGTGTATACATATACAGATTTATTATTTACATTTTAACCTTGTTTTACCCAGAGGTATTCTAAGGAAGGGAATAGGAAAATGAAGGTCCATTGTGTGCGGGAGTGCATTGTAGTGCTTAGCGCCTTCTTGATTTACTCCAGACTGGGGACCTCTCTCACACTTTAATTTTTTTTCTTACCCTTCATTTTGTTTTACAAGAAACATTATATAGTTCATCTAATATATATAATATTTACATTTTACATTACATTTTATTTACATTTTACCTTGTTTTACCTGAAAGTAATTTAAGGAAGGAAGTTACAGTTTAAGTTTTTTTGTTTCCCAAACTCCTAAACATTTGAATTTATAAAAATAAAATAATATATAATATTAAACATGCATGTTTGGATGAGGATTTTCTTTTTACTAGAGCAGAGCTCCATTCTAAGGAATGACTGAGATATACAATATTGACTAGTGCTTAAATTTAGTTCTGAAATGTATTTGTGACACTTTATTTTATTTTTTTCTGATCCCTCTAAAACAGGAAAAAGACATTAAATTAATAGTTTAAATTACATATGGTTACATAATTCGAATTAGTCATTACCTTTTTCTACCATCGGTTCTTGAAGGTGTACAGTGAGATACTTACCTGGTATTTTGATGTGTTCATTCCATGTGGATTCGATGATGGAAAATTGGAGGCGAGGGGCCTCCTCATATCACACTTTAATATCAAATTGTGCTAATTTATCTTTCCGGGGCTATTAAAAGCCATCAAGAGTTGCTATGTATAAGACATTAAGCTTTTAATGGATCATGAGTGAGTGGACTACCTAGCAAGGAAAGTATCTGAGTCCGCTCCTCTTACACCTGACCCCATATGTGGGATTAGTCTCAGCTATGCGAAGAGGCACATCAAAATGATTGCTGATATTGAGGCTGGGTTACTCTGAGAAGATCCAGAGGAGAAATACCAGAGGAATGGAATAATCAAAAATGTTCCTCAAGGGATCCTGCCTGAAAAGAAGTAGCTGTCTTCTTTCTTAGGAGTATTTTAAGATGGGTGACAGGTCTATATACAGGACACTGTCAGCTAAATAAGCATCTCTATAAAATGAGAATGATAGAGTCCTCTATCTGCAGGTTCTGGAGGAAGGATGAAGAGACTGCTTACCACATCATGTGCAGATGTGATGTAGTGGCAAGAACACGATTCCTCATCTTCGGTAAGGATTGTATTTTGGATCCCAAACTTTGTAAGACAGTGGATCCTAATACAGTGTCCAGATTTGCAAAGGCAATTGGCCTGTTTTGAGCAGAGGTGGGACGGTGTACAATAGGCCCTCTGTAGCCACGGTGCTTTTTGCCGGGAGAAAAAAAAATAAGCTTAAGTTAATATGAGTCCCTGGGGATTAGTGAATCACTGGAAATAAGAAAGCTGACCAGTTCACTAAAAGCTGGACTGAGCACCCTTCTATGGGGCCAGAACCATTCCTAGGCATCTCTAAAAGGCATCAGGGAAAAGCAGTCCTTGATTGTACATGGAAGATAGCAGGTAAGGAGTGGAGGGAATGTATAGGGCTGAGACAGGCCAAGATACTAATTAATAACTAAACCCTCTATTTCTAGAACTAAGTGGCTACAAGGCCTAAACTGAAATGAACTCTGATTACTAATAGGAGTTCTTACAGGTCATTCCAGACTTAGAAGACATCTTAAGATTTGTGGGGTAGTGTGCAATGAAACCTGCCACTTATGTGGATAGGCCCTTGTCTGACTTTTTAAACAGACAATTATAGCAAGTAGGTTGGTCGGTGAACGTAATGTCACAATCTCAAAAGAGAAGATAATAACACAGAAAAAAGGCAATTCTTCCACACCCAATTCGCCCCGCTACAACCCGGTTAAATCAAGCAATATTTAAAAAGTGCCTGAAATTGAAAAAAGCGTTAATGGAAACTGTCCCATGTTATAAAGCAGACTACCCGGTACTCATTACTAAGAGGACCAATAGGCCCAGTTGCCGTATTTATCTCAATCAACATTACCAGCATCATTCAAAATTCTTTGACAGATATTTATGACAATATGACTGAGTTAAATTGAAGCAATAATTTATACATCAGTTACTTTCATGATTTTTTGTGTCTAATGAACGAATTACACATGGAAAAGTAAGCAGCAAACTTGAGGCATTGTACAATTATTCAGTGATAATGTTATCATGTTCATTATAATTAACTATATCAAGTTCTTGTACGAGAAACTCAGAAATTTTTTCTTCTTTTTATTAAGACTTTTATTCTACAAACAAATAACTTCAACCAACTTGTACCTTGATTTATCATAAAATTAGCTTGTTATTCTGTATTGCTCAGAGCCTATTAAGTGATGGGAAATTATTTTAGATATCTATTACTTATTTGATATATTGTTTATAATTATTAATAATATTCAAATAAATTAAAAAAGTATCATTGTAGTATGAACTAAGCCTCTAGTTATCATTAAGTTTTAAAATTATCAGTCAATGGTCATACTTGTGATTATTGTTTATATCTCTGATCTAGAAGAGCTTTACCCAATTTTTTGCCAATCCATCTTCCTGTCTTTGGTACATTTTGTTGATTTCTTAATCATATGGGTTTTGATTTTCCTCCCAATAAACAACTTTGTTATAATAAAATAATTCTAAAATTTCAAAAAATCACACAATAACTACTCAATTATTTTTAATGATTTGAAAAAAAAAAAACAGAATCATAAAATACTTATTTATTTATGGATAAACACATATAAAAAATATTTACCTAATTAAATTAAATACATTATAAACTTATAGCTTACACAGTAAGATCTTATTGTCATGATACATAATTACATTTCAACAGTCTGTAGTAAAATTAAAAATACAATTTTTGTTTTACATTTTTTTTTTTATTTTTCAACCAACACTACCGAATCATATCTGACATGAACACATCTATTCCATATAATACACAATAAATAAATATATTATAAGAATCCATTAATCTGTGCTGTACATTTATAGAAAATGATATTTACAAATATAAATTTACAAGTTTAATTTACAATAATACATTCTTGTACTTGCATCGGGGTGGGATAGGGGGAGGAAGGTAACTAGATACATTCATGTATTCATGGATATTATTATTAAATACATTGTTAACAAGCTTTTCCTCATTAAGTACTATTGTATCTTTGGTCAGTGCTGTATCAATGAAGTTTTCCTCAAGTTTACTTTGGTCAGATTGTTCAATCTTCTCAAAACAACTATCATCATCGTCTTTGGTCAATGCTTCTTTGGTAACTTCTGAACTGATATGATTATTTAAATTTGATTTTCGTTCAAATGTGCCTTCAGGTACCACTTCATCATCTCCATTGATAAAAGCAGATTCAGGAGGTGATAAAATATCAATGTAATCTTTGTTAGGCAAACCATTTGCCATGCTTTTCAAAATTTTATCACTTTCTTCCAGGATTTCGATTTCAGATTTATCCTTTCTTGTCTCGTTGGAGTCAGTTTTGATTTTTTGCTCTGTTTCTACCAAATCAGGGTTTATGTAGTTACTATCATCCATGTTTTGTAAACTTTCAAACCTTTCCACTAATTCTTCAACTGTCTTTACAGTTTGGTCTGAATTTTCTTCCTGAGATTCTTCCAAAATGTCACTTCTGTGTACATCTACTACAGTTCGTGTCACAGCTGGTGGGTGAGGAAGGTTACATTTTTCGGAATAAGAAGCAGTCACATATTCGTCTGGAGCTGACTCTTGACGACGCAATCGCTCATAAAATGCTGGAGAAGGGCTAACTTTTTCTATTGCTATCTGAAACAGAAAAACATATTTTATAAAAAAAACTAGAAAACTGAAATTTTTAAAATACAATTTAATAATATAAATAGTGGATGTAATAAATGATAATTTATACTTGAAATTTCCTATTAAAGGAAGGAAATAATTAATTTTTGTTGTTAATTATGCCATATACTGATGAAAAGTTTAATATAAAAATTAACCCATTTATTATGCATCGATTATTTGATTTTTCATTTTAATGTTAATTGTAATTGTGTCTCTTATTTATTGATATTAGGTTCATGTAGTTGACATCAGAAATAAATTAGACATTTTATCAAAAATTAAATTTTGTCTTGGAAGATCGCTGACTGATCATGTGTAATATAAAAAATATAAAAGGTAGATTTATAATATATAAATAATATAGGTCCGGGTAAGGCTAAAAAATAATTATAAATAGTTTAATTACTATTTGAGTTTTTCTTTACCATACCCGGACCATGTTCCTTCTATAAATGTCTTCTGGGCAAACATGCAGACAACTTGTTACATCTGTGATATAATCCAGACTTATACCTAGCAACCATCAACAAACCTATAAATAATTTATTTAATGTTCCAAACAGCGCTCAACTTTACCCCAATCGACTTATCCTTAGAATTGTGAAGGGACCAGATATACCAGATATGAATATCCAATATACCAGATATGAATTTGTATATTGAATGATGAGAAACATTAACAGCAATCTCTAATATATTACATGCCTTTTTTTTTACTGCAAAATCCACATCCCATTCACCTTTATACTCATTTATTTTATTTGTTCATTCATTGTTTTACTAAGCCCAGTCAGTTCTCTGTCATAAATTCAACAAACAATGATGAATAATATTCTAATGAATTATAAATCTTTCTAAAATGTTTGACCTGAATTATTCTCTTTCAGTAAGATAACTGAGTAGTGTGAAATATTTCTATAAATAGCTTTTAGTGAAATTACAAATGGTGAATGATTTACCAATTGTAATTAAACAATTCATTAATTAATAAAAAATATTTAGTTTCTTTTGACTTATTGGTAATTAAGTAATTAAAATGATGTAATTTAATTCCACTGTTTTTTAAAAGATTACTAAAATAATTGCAATTAATAGAAAATTATGGATTAACAATTAATTATTCATTCTTTAGATATTTTTGACAGAAAGTAAAGAACAAATATAACAATTAGGTTTTTATTGGATTATTATAATCTTTTTTCCATAATGAATTATTTCAGTTATGTACTGTGAAAGTTAGGTAATATAATATTTAAATCATTATGATTTTTGGTAATAATCTCTAAATCATAGTATTCTTTAATAGGGAATGATAGATCAATTCTGAACTAATTATTTTATATTTTTCTAACTTACTTCAGTCTTTTTTTCTTCGGGATCAGAATGAGTGCCACTGTCACCTAGACTTACTCCGCTCGTTGTGCTCATCCTGCCAGAGGATGATGAACCTGATGATCAAAAAAAATATTAAAATTGTTAAATAAGTAACTTTATATGTAAATAAAATAGAAATATCTAATTTTTAATATGCATTAGATAACTTCAAAGTGCTAGTTTTCTTATCTAAATAATTAATTTCAAATAAATATAGATATTTTTCGTTATGTGGCGAACTACTCCCTTCCTCTCCCTCCTCCCCCCCTCTTCAACTCTAGAGATGCTCTCTACCCTTTAGTATTAGTAGTACCCCTATCAAGCTCTGTGTCATCTATCAGATTTCACTTTTTAAATAGCGTCTTTAATTTATACACTTATTATGATCTGATACTTGATATACCACTCTTTATCCTTCTCATTTCGTAATTCCATCTCTTACTTGTTCTTTTTAACTTCCAGTCTGTTAGGCTCTTATAAGTAGATGAAATATAAAAGATCCTAATTTGAATCTGAATTTTATTTTAATTACTAACATTTTTTTGCTTATATCTTATTACATATTGATTTGATTTATTGTCAATTAGATTGTTTCTTTTCTGTACCTTTTTATATATTGGAAACTGTTATAAGTCTTAAATTTTCTGTTCATTAAAATCATATTTAAATGAAAGTAGTCTCAGAACAATGATTATTAATTTTTATTTGAGATTCTTTATTTGGGATTATCCAAAATGGTGCAAAACAATAATACCATTCCAGTACTTATATTTCCTGGTTTGTTGCTGTAACTAACAATTGGTTATAGACAACCAATGACTTAGCTAACCAAATGTTCTAGGGGGTCAGAGAAAGTCCCTGGGGTTGCCATCACTAGTAGATACCTATCTACATATCATATAAACGTTTACAAACAATATTTAATTCAAATCAAAGTTTAGAATCAATTATTCTAAATTCGTCCTTTAAGACATATGATGGACAGATTAGTATATCTTTTCCTTTCTATTTAGTATTTCCTTTTAAAAAATTGTCTGTGCAAGACCTGTCACCCAGAAGGAGGAAACAGTTAGTTACCTTCCTACTCCATGAAAAACTATAAAATTTAAAATAGCTAAGAGGTTGTTATATATGTTATATATTAGTATTACTTACTGCATGAGCTGTGAAGGCTTAAACTGCTAACTGGCCTCTGAGAAACTGAGTCTGTTGTACCCTTTTCTTTATTGCCAGCTTCATCTGTTATAAAGATAAAAAAAAAACTAATTAGACTTAGTTATTTTTAAACCAATAAATTATAGTAATATGTTCAAATTTTATTACGTTTGAATTTTCTAGAAAAAAACTTCTTGATCCTATCGAGTGGTGTAGGCCTTTTCAATTGTTCTTTCATTTTAAGTTGGATCCTTTCATATTCTTGCCTCATTTTATTTATTTGTTCCTGGAATAATTTTTTTTTTTTAAAACTTGAATATAATGACAAAAAAAAATTAAAACTAAAATAGCAAATTAGATTATTTTGTTAAGTTAAAAATATTCCTAAATAAAACTCTTTCTTCTCAAGTAAATTTGTTGATGATTCACAAAAATGGAGACCTTTTTAGGGCTACAATGTAGCTGTGAAATCATATTATTAAATAAAAGATTTATGAGATAATTTCCATTCTGCTACTAATTATTAATATTAATTGCCAACTAATTAAAAAGGCAAAATGATCAATTGATGGATATAAAAATTAGAAATTAGTTGCTACTGCATAAATCAAAACAAATTCTCCCAGAGATTGTTACATGTGGTACTTATGCATAAAACCAATGGCATATTAAAACAAAAATATTCAGTGAATTGTTAGTGCTGAGTCTGCAATGTTTATTTTTATTTCCATTTATGTTTAATTCCATCAAATGAGGATCTGGAAATGGGGACTAAAATATAAGTTTGTACAAATTTTTACAGTTTTAAATAATTGCCTCTTTTTCTTTTAATAATATTTCAATAATGTTTCTTCATATGTAGTTCTTCATAATATTTCAAAAAATTATATACATTATTAAAGGAATATTGCATTTTAGCTAAGTTCATTAACACAATATTTAAAGAAATACAATTACACATGGCTTCACAAATATTAAAAGGAAACCGAAAGCAGACTGCCAGCTGGTAAGATTTGCTATGGGAGTCACCTAGGGTTTCAACCCAAAGGGTCATGCACTCGTTTCATTCAGCTCATTATCAAAATATTGTTCGGTCAGGCCTAAATAAGACTTCCCTTGTGCAAAAACTCAGTCAAATGCAAAAAATGGCCTGTTTAAGTGTAACCAGAGCATTTCACACCACATCTACTAAGGAACCAGAAATACTTCTATCACTTATGCCACACCACTTATACCTTAAAGATGAAGTGGTTATGGTTTATTCAAGAATTAAATCTAGCTGACATTAGAAACAGGAAAATCTGCAGGCCACCATGCTAGAATAAAAGTATTAGAAAATGAGCTACTGATTTAACAACACAATAAAGCTCTTACATTAGATACTATGACCCCTACACTAAGATATTAGATTGGGTACAAGATTTAGTAGAAACTCAAAAAGATAATAAATATAACCTATTTTATAGACAGATAAAATAATGATTGAAGGCTTAATCATCTTAAAAAATACAGTAGTGTTTACAGAGAAACTAGCCATTAATTTAAGCATTCCGCCAGGCTACTGTTTCAGTGCTTTGCATGTATACAAGCAGAAATATTTATTGTATTGTCTGTAGCCAAATTTTTTGAAATTATCAGCTAATATACGATTTGCATTGATCATAATTCTGTTCTTCAATCTTTTCAGTCCCCTAAGATGACCTCAATACTGGTAAGAGAGTTTAGCCAAGCATTGGAGACACTTTTTGGGATTCTAAAACTAGTTTAGGTCCAACAGAAGATTTAGAAATTAGAAAACTAATCATCTTGCAAGAAAAGGAATCAAGTTCTTTGGATCAGAACCTTCTTTAGTTTAATACTTGTTACTAATATCCACAAATCAGTTAAACCATCATAAAGATACAAATTATTTCGTATTATTAAGACACAAAAGTTCAAAATGTTTATTATTTGTGATCAGCAACTGGTATCTCACCTTTTTGTCTCTAAACGACTGTTGCACATCATTTCTATTTTTCCATGCTTCTACTAATTTTTCCAGTTCACTTATAGTATATACATTATTTTTGAAGTCATTGATGATTTCTGCTAATTCGTCATCAGGACTCATTTTACTAGATATACTGCTCCCGCAAGCGCTGCTTCCACATCTGCCTGTGTTCATATAATGATGACTACCACCTAAATAAGATGGTTATTATGAGTGAATTGTTTAATTTTTTTTTAAAAGATATGTAATATAAATTGATTTATATTTCTTACTGCTTGAAAGAGATGCACTGTCACTTCCAGGGAATGAAGAATATTTCTTCTCTGGACTTAAGATATGTTCGAAATTAGTACTTGAAGTATCTGACACTGAAATAGAAAAAATCACATTATTAAAAGTATGAAAATTTTGGTTGTGAGGAGTTATTTCTTGATTTAATGATTTACTCACTTGGAGAATGCATTTGAAGATAAGCTGAGAAGTGGTCGGTTGGTGTATTCGGTGTTGATGGAGTCATTGGAGTAAATGGCCGAGCTGAAGGAGGTGATTGGTAATTCTCAAGTGGGTCTAATACTAAGGGAGATGGAGGGGTTTTTTGATTAGTAATTGGATGAGAAAGGTTTAGACTCGTTGGTGGAAATGGTGATCTTGGTGAAGGTGGTTCACCAGTTGGTGTGACAGGACGTGCTTTTGGTGGAACCAGATATGTGTCACTTAATGGCCTGGGCAATAAATAATTCCCTTCACCAAAGTCTGAAATAAATTTAAAATATTATAAATTTAGCTCAATAAGTTAAATTAATTAACATTAACTTTTAACATTCTTTTTTATTAATAAATAATATATCAATATCCTACCCTCCTTTGTATATAAATAAAATACTATTTATTACTGTTTTAATTGTTTAATCCAATCACAAACTAATTGGTATGACTTGATTAGGTAATATTCCTTATTACATTATATTACATTTACCTTGAGGTTTCTCGGTAGTGTTTTTCAGGTAAGCATTCATATAAGTATACATGCTGGATAATTCTGTCATTTGCTGAAGGTGAACCATGGAACAAGCAATAAATAGAAAATAAAAATCATAATAATCTTCATTACTCATGACATAATATTTCCATACTAAGTATGAATTAATTTCAGTTAAATAAGTAAATTTGACTACCTACCAAGTAAGAATTCAGTGCTTGTGCAAGACTGGTGTGCCCTGCCTTCTCCGCTAATTCTGCAGGGCCCAGCTGATTGCCATTTCTTATTTGACAAGCCGCTTCTCCTCCTGGGCACTCGAGCAGTTGCCAGCATAGTTTCTCCAGTCCAAAACGTGCAGCAAAGTGCAGTAAAGTCGGATATTCTTCTCTGCCTGTTGGAAAAATAAATTTTAATTACATTGTAATAGAGTTAACCTTCAATAAATGAAATGAAAATAAATTAATTCATATCTACCATCATTAATAATTATTTCTTAATGGAAACAGAATAAAAATGATCTTTATTGGAGAATTCATAAATATTCCTTTCAGAAATCTGTATCTGATAATGGAAGAAACAGAAACCAATGGGAATACTACATAAAATTATGTTCAATTCCAATAGCCTTTGAAATATAATAAGATTTTTTAATACATCATATAAACTAAATATCAGGTAGATCTTATCTGCATTTAAGTAACCTGGAATGGCTTAAATATCAAACTATTAAAATGGCTTCTTTTAAAGTTTCTATAATTCTTTTACCAATTACCCATCAATTACCCATCTCTCAGTTAGTATTAATAAAAGATAAATAAGTCAAAGCCATGGAAGTCATGATAATCAAAGTTTTGTAGTGAACACAGGAAGATTTTGACCCATTGTGGATAGAATAATTCATCAACCAGTTAGTAACTCCCTGTGTTGTGTTGAAGTTTGTATTTATGAGTCAGAAGCTCTCAAAAAAATTACAAATTATGTGTTTATATAAGTTGTTATTCTTTTAAAAAGATGTTATCCCTTTAAGAAATAAGGGCCAGGTTATCAAAAAGTCAACTTTATCACCAAGCCTAATTAACGATGACTCCATGTTTGAATTTTAGATATGAAGTTCCTGTTTTCTGATTAAAGTTTAATTTGATGAAATCTGATTAATAGGATTACATAATTTTGGTGATTTTTTTGATAAATATATACTTCTCTTCATGCATCTTCTTTCTCTTTCCCTAATACCATCCAACCGATTTATTTTAGTTTATTATTATTTTTTATTATCTACTCCATTAGTAAGATATTAGCATATAAATCTGTTATTTAAATAATCATCAAATAATGGAATAAATGAAAATTTGCAAGATTTCTGAAAAACGACATAATGCTCATTTAAAAAAAATATTGTCTTGTTAATTTATTGCGATCAATGCCAGATTTCTTTTTTCTGTTTAGGTTATTTATTGTCTATGTTACTTAGATTGGTTGTGCTAAGTATCATTTTCCGAAGATTTAATTTCTTGATGACCTATTTATTATCTTAATTTTTTTAAATTGCTGCTTTGCTTGAATAGTGTCAAATCAGACCAAAAAAAGTTTTGGTTTTATTTAAAATTGAACGTATTCCAAAGATAGTACTGTATACTGCAGTTACTTTCTTAGGTCGTCTTACAAACTTCTCTTAAGTTATTAAAGTTGCTATAAATTAGTTTCAATCTATGGTCCAATTTATAGAACACCTCAAACAAAAAATAAATAATAATTTTTTGTTCCAGATATGCAATTCTTTAAGCAAAGCAATGATATATGACAAGTATTATTCATCAAATCATTTGAAAAGTTATATAAAGATATTATTGATTGTTAAATTGTTCTTCTATATGCCATTCTTAAATATAATGCTTAAATGTTCTTTTATATATATATATGTGTGTGTGTTTTGTTTTTTAATTTGCCTCAAAGTAATCTATCTTCAAATATAATATTGGATGTAAATAATTTTTTTTTATTTAAATTTTGTACATATCTCTAAGATATGGGTTTAATATATATGAAAGAGACTTATATCCATCTCTTAAATTTATATTCAAATATTTAGTAATAAGAAGTAAAAGCAATAAGTAAGTTTTCAAAGGAAAGAGAAAAAAAAATAGTGAAAATAAATACTTAAAATTACTATTAAACATACAAATTTACTAAACTTGTCAAACAAAGACTTACTTGTGCAATTGCTTGTCATTGCCGCATTCAATAAATTGAAATTGGGAGGGATATTCCTTTGTAATGAGGCAACCAGAAAAGAATCCAACTGATCCCTATCACCTCCATTAATTCCAAGAGCCTATAAAAATGAACAGTAAATTGGAAAAACATTCTATACAAATCCAATTAGGTATAAGTTAAAATGTTAATGATTAATCAGCTTTAATTTTAAAAATATTCAGTGATATTACTTAAGAGTTCAATATTAGTGGTATACAACTTTTTATTATTGTAATAATGCAGTTGTTGCTGCGTTTCAGCATAATTGCTGAAACTTTGTGAGCTGCTTCTAGTGTTAAATCTTGGATCTTTATCAATCTTGTATGAGAATTTAATATAATCGATACATTAATTTTATATGCCATATATTCAGTCATATTGCTAAATTTGGACAATATAACAAATAAATTGAACTTCTAATGCTACCATAATTTTGTGATACATACTTGGCACATGAATGCTAAAGGATTGTCAGCAGATTTGAGTAATTGGTCCATTTCTCTCAGACGACATTCGCACTTGACTAGACGATGACCAATGGACCTCCCATTCCTTTCTACGTTTATTGCTACTAGCTGAGACATTTGCAAGCACACGCCTGAATAAAATAATTTTATTATTGAAAAATAATATTTATTTATTTGTTATATATTTTATTTTTACATGCTACTGTTTTTTTTTATCTTATAACTTACTTGGCATTGTAAACTGAAGAGTGTATGGATTCCTTCTCTTGATAGATGTAATTTCAATCTTTTGTCCTGTTTTTTCAATGGTTATATTGATCTTATCTGCGTTACACAGTGGATCGTTTAAAAGAACAAGAACTTTGTTTTGAGTCTGAAAAATAAAAAGAATATTGGCATGAATATGACCTTCACTACAGTGTTATTCGATACATCAAATTTAGTAATTTATATAAGACTTACGATTTTAACTTTTTTGGGTATTATAGAAAAGTGAGATCGAGTCGTATCACACTTGATCTGTTGGATGGCTTGCTGGAGTTGCCAAGACCGGCTGAGAACATCCATCGCAACCCCTAGGAAGTCACCGACAAATGTTTTGTCTTTGTCCTTCACTGTCATCTTCCTCCATTGATCAAATCTGAAGAGGCCTGTAACAACAGATTGAATGGTATTATTCATTGGAATTATCAGAAAAATATTTCACTTCTGTAGTTGTACTTACCAGCATACTGATGCATCTCCAAAGCCTGTGCTGTAACACCCAATAACATTGCTAGAACTGTAGCTGGTTGCAACATTGTTGCAAGAATAGGTACACCTTGGCTTGTTGAAAGGACTCGAAGGAACTTAGGGCAGATGATGACAATCTGAAGTCTTGACCCCGAGGAGCCTTCTACTGGGAGACCCATCAGGACATTTTCAACCATCACTCTTGCTAATCTGAAAGTGAAATATTATTTATTTAAGAGGACAGTAGGCAATATCTTGAATATATAATTTACATATTTATAACAGAAAATAAAGTATTAAAAGACACGTATATATTATATCTTACTTAAAAGGGGGTCTGTTTTCTTCTTTGGGAATTTCTTGAAAACATGATGACAAGTAATTAGCCCATAAAGTTGCATCCTCGCTTTCAGCACTGCTCAAAATGGTTATATCCATTATACTGTCACCTTTCCCAGATATAACTGAAAAATAAAAGATATAAATATAATTATATGGTTAAAACCTAAATTAGGAGTAATATAAAGGTGTGTTGAAACATTTATATTTTCAGGATTTAGTTTTCATTTATATTTAATCAGTTTTTATATTTTTAAAATTTACATTACGTAAACCGAAAACAATAAATGATTTTAGACAATCTTTCTATTTGTTTTTGTTTAGTATCATTTAAAAAAAATGTTTTAATACATGTTTCAGTTTATAGAGAAGAGGTTTGTGTTAGAGATTTATAATCTTGATTTCTCTTTGCTAGGTTAAACTGTATTCAACCATCTTCCAATTTCGTTAGCTATCAAATATTGAAACAAGAATAAGGGGAAGCAATTTATGTTATTCTATCTTTTAAAACGTTCCCAGAAAAATAAAACAATATTAATAATGGACTTTCCTGAAATTAAGCTTCAAGGAAATGGGTCATGGCTCTTCAATCACATAGAATAACCTGGAAATTATGCCTGAACAATAGCCATATCATCTTGTACAATTGTAATTAAGAAAGTATCCTCCCTTATCAAATACTCAAACCAAAAGGACCTCTGAGGGTTACACTGGTAAAGATTTTATTTTACTTTAGAATTGAGGGGTTACATCTCATTACTACAATTTTCTAAGAGAGTTTATACTTTGAAATTGATGAACTTAGCTTCTACAGAAGTTTTAACTCTGTTTTTATAAAAAACACATTGATAAAGTATACTGCTGTCCCAGCTCAACAGTGTAACTTCTCCATAAATGGTTATTTTGGTTACATACATGTTATCATAGCAATAAGCATAAGATTTATATAGTAAAACACAGAATCATAGTAAAACATTTCTCATAAAATATAAGTAAAACAAATATTTTGAAATATTACAGTTTTGAACAGTATAGATCTCACCCTTACTGCTAAGATTACATGCATATTTCAATAACCATTTTTTTGATATGTTACTCTGTTCAAATGGGACAGTGATATCTTGTTTTAAAAATCAACATACTCATTTTTATCTACTAGAGAATGCTCCTCTACTTTATTTTTGGATCATGCAAAATTATAAGCCTTATACTTTATTACATAAAGAGTTAATTTTGTTTTTTATTCAACTTATATTAGTCAGTAGTACTTTCAGTACAATGGCGGAACAATCTGAGGGAAGGAGGCTTCCATTCTATAAGGCAATTTATCAAATCAAAAATTTCCTTCAAAAAAAGTATAATTTAAATATGTAAATTTTGAAATATGATAAACCATCACTTTGAAGGCAAACGAACTCTGTCCATTCTGCAAAAGTTATTTTAATAATGGTTTGTACCACAACCTCCAACATTGTCCCACCTTAAAAGAAAATAGACAATTTATCTTAAAGGCGACCATATTTGTATCATACGACCAACAATACATCCAAAATATATTGAACATTGGCAGTGAAGTTAGATTAAACAGACTCTATGTTCAAATTGTGACAGTGTGTAATAAGTTTGATTTTGTAATTGGTATGTAAATAGTTTTTGAAACCAATTAATATCTGTACTTACATTAAGCTTTCATTTATTTAAAATAATTCTCATTATTTTATGTTAGATATAATGTAGTTAAGAATATTATGTTAATAGTTTTGAACTATTCAGTTTGTTTTATTTATTTATTTTTATTGTTTTGTTATGGAGCACTAGACTTAGGTTTTGTTTTATAACTGCATCTTATGTAATGAAATTTGTATAAGACCTTTGTCTTTCACAAATAATATATATTCTATAATAAAAAAATAAAAAAATTGAAATATAATTTACTTTTTCCATTAACGACAGAATAAAGGCACCAGTTATAATTATATGCAATAGAAAAAAGTTTTCAAAAAAAATATTTTTTCCATTATGCCCCCTCCCCAAATTGAAACATGAAAAAAACATTTTTTTCTAGAAAACTTCTTTCTATTTTATATAAAACAACTGATGCCTTTATTATTATGGCATTAATTGGTAAAAGTGAACTGTATTAAAACATTTACGTCATTTTAACTATATTATTTTTAAATCGAAATTTTCTATTTTGGAATTGACCTGTTCCTTCCTTTCAAAAAATCCTGAAACAAGGATCAGTGCGTTCTGTTACTAGCCTAAGAGTTGTGGGGGACACGGACAGAGCGCCAGGATGCCGGAGACCGAAGGCATCGGAACACGTGTCAGGTATTCGATTGTGTACGGAATCGTAAACAAGAGGCAGGACCTGGAGATGAAAGGCTAATGGAGGAAGCTGAGAACCCTGTTTAGACTTTTTAAATGTGATTTGTTCCAGCACTTGGGTAAACTTCTGTTTCTCTGTTTACCGTTTTAGTCCTCTCCGTTTTGGGAACCTAGGTTTGGAAAATATTTAACTAGCGGTGTTTATCGAAACCGGCCACCGGTACGAATCCCAGCTCCTTCGGTGAGATAGGGCTAAAAAAAACCTCCAGTGTTTTTTCAAGAGAGATGTGTGATTCTTTCAAATTGTATGCGGCCCCGTTCCAGATCTATTTCAAAAAGGCGGTGCTCTCTTCAGATGATTCCCGTTAATTTTATTATACAGCATAATAATTAAACATTATTATGAGGCGCTAATAAGAAAGTCTCCGTCTTTTTTAATATTTCTTTCTTTCTCTCCCCCTTATTCTACACACCTCTTTTCCCCTGTTCCGTCTTATTCATTTTTCCGAACATTATATATATATACATATATATTTACTCATATGTATTGCTGTGCATATTTTATCCATTTTAATATATATTCTGTTTTCTTTCTTGCCCATTGTATCATATATATATCGTTTTCTTTATACTCTTCATTATGGTGATTTAAATTGTTATTTCCTTATTTTAGACATTACTTATACATTTTATTTTGTTTTTTCAATTACTCATCATTAACATTTTCTTCCGCACCTTTTATTATATTTATTTCATTATCGACTCGAACACTATTTTTAATCTTTTTATGATTTATTTTGTATAATTCTTACCTCTGTATTATTATATTATATTTCGTCTCCAATTATTATCAATCAACTACTATCTACTAAATTTATTGTTATACATATGTCCAAGTTTGTTTATATTATTTTATTTTTATGTTTCTCTGAGTTAGGTTATCTCTTTTTTTTTTTTTTTTTTTTTTTTTTCAGCCCTGAAACTTCGGCACAAATAAGTTTTGTTTACTTGTGTATTTTTGGTGACCGTATCCCCAATCATCTTCTCAGAAGTATTATTATGATGAATTTTAAAATATCATCTATTCATTTTTTCAAATAAAATTAAATTCACAATTATTATGCAAGGTATTTTAATAAAGAGTACCACAATTATCACTGATTTCATTGTTATTATCAATAAATTTACCAAAAATTAAGAATTAATAAATCGTGATTCTAAGGATGGAATATAGAAGACAAATATTACCGTTGTTGAATCCTTCATACAATATTCAAACGTTAATTTTAATTGTATAGTAGCTAATTACTTGACCCACGGCAGAGCAGCATGGAGTGTATTGTGTTTATGATTGTCTCATAACCTCTTCATTTGTAGGTCTGCAATAATTTTTGAACAAACGGCTCGAAGTAATGCAAAATCAGCTAAATCTGTCAGTTAATTTGTAACCATTTTTGAGCGAACTGCACAGTTTATTTTTAAGTTGGATATCCGTGAGTTTTGAAATAATTTGGGTCCAAATTCTACTTTTTTGTTTTTTATTTAATATAATAATGTACTAATTTCAACGATATTTTGCATGCCTATTTTTCAAAATCTGAAAAATAAGAAAGCACTGATAAAAATTCTTTATTATTTAACTTTTGAAATCGGCTAACTTCTTTATTTCTAAACCATATTTCTGACTTTGTACAAGTTGATGAAGAATTTCATTCGATATAAAATAAAAGAAAAAATAATCGAAAATGCTTCCTGAACATTTTGGAAAAGTTTATGCCGACTAACATTCCGTTTAAACAATGTGATTATCGGTCATGGTCAAGATTTAGGACAAACATCCGGAATTCATCCATAAGGTGAGAATTTTTATATCCATAAATATTTACTATGAAAAAACTTCGCTAATCGTAATAAGAGGTTTTAATTATTTTTTTATAATCCTCACAAAAGTAATTCAAAATATATTTCTTTATTTTTAAATATTAAACTGTTCAAAGTTTAAGAAACATCTTCATATAAAGTTCGAAATAACAATAAAATAGTTTAAAAAATAAAGTAAGATAATACTACCTTGAAATAAATTATTCTTATTTTAATAACATTTACTCAGGCATGTACAAATAGTCAATATAAAGTTTTTTTTTGGAATATAGAGTTTTGGACGCTTCAATGTTAGAAAAGAAAAATTATTATTGTCCTTAGTTTTAGTGAAGAATTTAGAATATGGTATGACCTCAAATTTATACAAAGTAAATAAAACATATTCGTAATCCAAGAAAAAAATAGTTTGGTGTTTTATTTTGTCATTTGGACGCTGTACAACTTCTAAAACTATCAGTTGACAATTGAAAAAGCAGTCTGAGGAAGTGTAATTATTACAAATGGTTGACTCATATTTCTGTGGCGGACCCATGAAATGAAAAATTGACCCCTACACCATGTTTAGGATAAGTTGGTAACCTACAGATAAATCCCCCCCTCCTCTGGACGTCAGAAATGGCCAAGAAAGGGGTCATTAAAAAAGAAGTTTAAAATATACCAAGATCTTTAATTAATTAATGTGTTATTGTATAGTATAATAGATTATATTTTTATTATTGTGTGTCAGGTATAGATATGCCATTAAGTCCGTGAATATCCTCAGATTGAGATCGTTAAATTTTCAGTCCTAGTACAAAATGTCCAATTTTTTTTTATAACTAGGTGCGTGCTATTGAACTCTATTGAAGGATCGCCCCACAGCTGAGAAGTTGTGTGACTAATTCTTTGAAAATTTGGTTCTATATTTAATTTAATTTTTCATACAATTTATTTTTAATTATGCAGGTATTGTAGATGATTTATATTGAAAAAGAATAACAAAAGGTTTTTTTTTGCGATTTTATATATATATATATATTATTTTTTGTTGCGGATTTTGACGATTAATCATTAAGACAACTATATTGGGGCGACGATTTGCAACTTTGTGGTTTGCATAGACATGCCAATTGTCTGTATAGTATTCTACATTGCTGTGATACAACTAAATGTTTGTGCCAGAAGTGAATGAATGAATGGACATGCAGTTCTGGCACAAACCTTGAATAGTTGTATCACAACAATGTAGAGCCCATTGTAATAAACAAGTGGTATGAAAATGCAAACAATAAAATTGCGAAACGTCGTATCGATATATTTGTCTTATTGACTAATCCTCAAGATCCACAAAAATATATCATTAACAGTCAAGAAAAAGTTATCAATATATAAATATATATGTGTAAATTTTAGTTCAACATTTTATGTATATTTATTTTCGTTAATTATTATTAATTATTGATGTTACTAACCATGTTGTTTTACTGGTTGGAAACATGTTGGCTCCGGAGGAAAGGCTAAGGAACTTGGATAACTGCCCAACCGGAAATTGAAAAATTAACGTGCTTTTACTTAAGTGTGTAAAATTCTCACGCAAGCTCCAGCACTCACTTATTAAGTGGGTACCCGAGCCTTCTTCAGACTAGAATTGGACATAGTTACATTAAATAGAATATTCCGATTCCATGGTAACTTTATTTTTAAAAAATAGTCCCAATAATAATTCTATAAAGCAATATTTACAATTAATTTTAGAGATTGGGTTCAATATAATTCCGAATAAACTGGTTATAATTATTTAACTTTCATAAGCATCCTCCTTTATCTCGAGAGACTAATCGTCTGGTCGGAAAATTTTAAGAAGGAATACATGTCACGTATCGGATTGATATGAGCAACGCGGCGAGAGGTGGATGGTTTCACTGTGAGTGTCGGCATGTATAATTGATAAGTTGTATAAGCTGGAAAATTTAATATTGTTACGAGCAAAGCTTGATAATTTATTTGGAATTTTTATTTTTTATATAACTTAAGGAAGAAATATCGGATCCCGTTGTCATTACGTAACTCTTTTATATAATCTTCGGCTTATATTTCAATTTGATATAAAATATAATAATAATATTCATAAAATTAGTAACTATAGAATTATTTTTATAAATTAAAAAGGAAAATTTTTTTTTCTGTGTAAGATTTTTTCTAGGGATTCCAGAAATTTTACTATTTTTTTTTCGTAATCAAAATATTTTATATGAAGCCAATAATCATACTAAGTATTCCAATGGTTTGCATGTAAACGGTTTAGAAAATTGAGAAAAATGAATCAAATTATTTTGGAATCAAATTACCTGTAAGAATTCATCAGTATAATTTGAGTTTCTTCGATGGGCCGGAGAGATTATAGTGGCTCTCTAGACGACGAACCTTTAACTATGATGACGGATTCTTAGGGATAATTAATTTCTGAAACGATTTTGATCAGTAAGATTTTTCGATTTTCCGCTTAGTTGACAGGCGAATCGTCAAAAACTAAAAAAATGTTCGCGTTATGTGGTGAATTACCCTCAGGACGCGTGAAACAAATTGGTGCCCAACATCAATTGATTGTATACAGATAAACATGGGAGTGGGGTGGTGCCTTAGTGGTAAGGCACTGAGCTACTAACTCCAATGATCCAGGTTTGAATCCGACTGTGACAGATAATTATTTATTCTGTAACTGCAGCAGTGAGTCAACCCTGTGGATTCAGGAGCCCTCCCGAGGTCCATTCACCCGGACCATTCATGGGTTACAGCGGTACAAATTATTCTTTTTTCTTTTCATTAATATAATTTATCTATATTATGTACATTTACTGAAGTCATTTTGAAAAATATAATATATATTGCAATATTATTTTTAGTTATCGTTTGTTAATTTAAAAAAAAAACAACTTAAAATTTAATTAATTGACTCAAGGTTTAATAGTTATAGAAATTAATAAGTTAATTTATCAAAACTGTTTTGAAAATTATCTTAAATAATTAAATATTAGTATGTAGTATTGTAATGGAAGAATATATCTATTCAAAGTATTGGACAAATATGCTAGTAATAAAAATTACAAATATATTTACTCAAAAATGAGTGTAATTTGAAAATAAATTATAATTACAATTTAAGGTGAATGGTAATTCCAATTAATTGGTAAACCGTTGTAATTATAGTCCGCAAATTCAAATACTCGTTGAGCTAAAGCTATTGCTATAAGTAATTGACATCAAATGAAATATCAATTATTTATTACCTAATACTGTCCCTTTAAACATTTTAAACTTAAAATTTATTATTATTTTTATTTTTTTACGAAATATTTAATTTTATTACCAATGATATTCAACATAATGAAAAAGAATTTGTTTATTAATATTGAATAGATTTCTAAAAAATCCAATTGGCAATTTTAAAAACAATAAAAAATTTTAGCACGGAAAAAAGTATAGTCGAAAAAAGTACATTAAAAATAATAAATTGTATTCAATGAGTTAAATGTTTCAGGTATAGTATAATTTTTTAGGGAGTGACTATGCAACATTGAAAATTATTGATATAAACCTTGAATTTTCATTTCCTGACTACAAAAGATAATGAATTTTCCTCAAATGCTACTTTAATAGTTTCAACAGGATAAGGATATGAAAAAAAAATCTGTTTCATTTTATGATAATGTTGAATGTTAATATTACTAAACAGTTTTTCATATATAAAAACAGTAGAATGTAACGGTATCAGAAACCGGAAGTAAAAGTTATGCACCGGAAATGGCCTAGTTTGCACTATAAATAAAATAAGCCATGACAATAGTAATCATCACAATATTTTTTAGATATCAATAATAAAAGTATTACTCACTGCAGGTCTCTATGTCAATATCCATTCTTGACGAATTTTCATAACCGACATACAAGATATCCAGCAGCCCGAAGATGGGTTGAGTACGAAGACGGAATGAGGAGGTACAGTTGCTAGCATACCCAAGGTTCGGTTCCTCACAGGACGAGTTGGCTGCCAAGACTGCCTACCATTGTCTGAGGAGCTGCAGGAAATGGAGGGGTGAGGGAGTATCCGGCGTACCCTTTATCGGTACAGCACCCGCTCGGGAATTAACTCTTCGGTATCTCGTATCTAGGCGCCCGATATCTCGTTTCCAGATAAAGTTTATTTTTTTACATCCCCGTGTAGAGCTAATAGGGGTCATCGATTCCTTCGGGTCATCTCTCCGGTTTCAGTGAACTAGTACGTTCGTCTCGTACCTCGCCCATTCATAAGAAATATTTCCATTCATCGAGTTGGTTCTGTGTTTTTTTACTACTTCCGCTCGGGGTATG
This sequence comes from Halyomorpha halys, assembly GCF_000696795.3. Classification (NCBI taxonomy): domain Eukaryota; kingdom Metazoa; phylum Arthropoda; class Insecta; order Hemiptera; family Pentatomidae; genus Halyomorpha; species Halyomorpha halys. The sequence goes on along the minus strand of NW_027105186.1, from coordinate 218,100 downwards.
GCAAAAAAAACAACATCGGATAGTGTTTTTTATTACATCATTTTCTTAACAATTTGTCCGCATCCGAGCATAAGAATTTCATAATAGCTCTATGGAATATAAATAATATAATACATTATTATTTTACAGTAGAATCCCTATATTTTTTTGAACATCTCTCATTTGTTAACAAGAACAATGAGAAAACTGTTAGATAGAAAATTCATATACAATAATATTGTGATTAATAAGATAGATGGTGTAGTGTATAATATATTTAGTGTCTTCAATGATAGCAATATTTTTTCAATAAAAATAAAAAAAAGAAAATAGTTTTATATTAATAAAAATGATGTATATGAAATAATTTTTTGTTGATTTTAGATATTGATTTGAAAATGGACGGTGAGTTCGAAATGTCAAAATAATAAAAACGTGGCTGGAATTTTAAGGCTAGTTTTTATTTCCTGGAAATAGTCATTCATAGAGATATGGACCTTAGAAAAACTAATTATTTTGAAGCAGAATCCCGTTTATCCAAAATAATGCGGTCAGGATTATGCTAGGGCAAAGTGTTTTATGAATTGATAATGCGACCAACAAATCAAAAATTGTTAATATTGATTCATTTAATAAAGGAGAGTGAACAATAATAATTATTGGAGAAGTTTGTCGGGGAGTACGGTCAGCAAAGAACAACATAAATAACTAAAACAATATTTATTTATTTTATGCCGACAATTATAACTTGTCTGATATAAATTCCTTCCTGTTTCCTTTAACCAGGAAAAGGTGGATGCAGAAAACTGCTTAAGGAGGCAAAAAAAAAAAAACTTTATAAGACTATATTTGTTTGGGTAAGTTTTATGTAAAAGATAGCTACAGATAATTCCAAGTTATCAACTTCTACAAACCTCCGGAACATTTTGAAATTTTCAAAAATCCTCTAAATTATCCGATTCTTTTTTTATTTGTAATAGATTTTCACCATTAGGGATCAATTTTACTGTAAAAGAGACTTTGTACTATTTTACAATGAACTACACTTTTTTCGTTTTTAACCAAAACTTTCCGTGAGCCAGCTTGTCATAATTGGTAATGTATTTTTTGGTAAAAGTAGATATATTTTAAACTAGAGTATAAATGCAAAAAAGAGGAGATATATATTCTCTGTTCACACCCAATAATGTTCCAGATACAGCTGTTCAAAGCTGACGAATTATAGATTTATATAGAAGAATTTATAAAACTAAAAACAGTAACATTTATATAAATAATTACGGTTATTAATATATAAGTTTCTTTTAATCTGTAATTAATGTGTTATATAACATAATTGTTGTATAATAATTGTATTTATTTGAGAAAAATGTACATTTTTCTATTTCTTTAAATCTCTTAGATGGACCAGACTATTCTTCAGAATCACTGTTGCTGGAAAGATTACCACCTCATAAACCACTTCTTCATTTGTATAATTTTCTTCTTCTGGGTGGTCGCACTCTTTGTCATACAGAGGGTGATCGCTACATGGATTGTGCTACATGTCATAGTACAAGTCTTTCTTTTTATCGAACTATTAAAAATTACATTCCTATTTTAACATTAATAAGTAATGTTTTCCAAGTTGTTGGAAAAGTAAAACATAATAGCTTTTCCAACATACAAATAGGCACACTCTTTTAAGAATATTCCTAACGTTGATATATTCTTTCTAAACCCTAAAAACTTAGATATATTAATTTGATGTCGATTACTAAAAAGATATTTGTACAATCTTTGACGTATTGACATTTTAATAACACCGAATATCTATTTCATGTTCAACTCCTGTGTGAGTGGCCAAACTTTCTCATGAACGCGCGTAAGAGGGAGAAAACAAAACAAATAGGAAGACTAAAGATGGTGGGGCGATACTGCAAATTCCAAGATGGTACATTAAAGATGCGCAGTGCGTTCCTGGCACCAAAAATAGCGAGCTTACCATGTGGAGACAAACCGAGGTCATATTAAATGTGCATGACAATCCAAAGTCGCGTCATGAAGTCATAGAGTGCTTATGTACGGGATATGCACAAGACCTCACAAGGATTAAGAACTACGCCCAACTGAAATATTTTCCTCGTATTTTCTCCAGAAATAATGAAAATATCGGAAACTCACATTATATCGAACATCATTCGAGAGAGGTAGGGGTGCATTTTATATCTGTTTTATAGCGATGTTTAGCAAAATTAAGCTGTTTTGAAATTATCCAAATAAAGGTCGACCACTCACTAGAAAATCGAAACAAGTATGGAAAAACTGCAAAAAGAACGATTTTGTTTTGATATTTTAGCATTGTTTAGTTATATTTAGGGGGAAATTGGTGGTCATAAAGTTAAGATTCCTAATCAGTATCCCAAAAAACATAATTCAACTACCAAAATTTTCCACCAAGGTCAAATCCCAAAAAACATAAATCAACTACCAAAAGTTTCCACCAAGGTCAAAAATATCGAATTCAAGTTTTAGAAGGTAAGACATGCTTTGAGGTCCTCTGATTCCAAAAAAACCTAGTTTTACAAAATGGTCTGTGTCTGTTTGTGCCTATAGAATCGATTTTCCACATTTTTTCGATATGCTCCAAAACGTATTATCTTCATAGAAATATATTAACAGGGTTTAAATAAAAAATATTATTAAAAATCTTTCTCTAAAGTACATTTAATTTTGTTTAAAAAAGTTACTATCGCTCATTGTAAGCAATTGCTTAGCAACAATGGCCATATGGAAAATATTAAAGAATTTGATAAATGACTAAAGAAGAAAAAAAGGAAACGGGAATCTTTTTTTTCTTTTTTATTATAGCCCTTATTAAGAAAAATTGTTTTTAATTTAATATATATTTACAAATATAAACATTTATTTCGAAACTACCTCCTTCTTCTGTGGTGAAACTATATTTTAAGGAGTTTCTGATTTTTTTAAAAAAATTTTGTAGTAAGTATCTACTTTATTTTATAATCGAAAAGACGAGAAAACGGGCAAAGAAGAAACCGATAGACTTTTCCTATTAATCTTTTTGATACAATTTCATTGAATTTTTATTTTGTACTCCTATATCTCTAATAATCGTCCCAATTATATAACAAAGAGCACTAGTACTTATTTTTTGTAGTTTGTATACTTGTATTAATAAACAAATATCATTAGCTTTTATCTGAAACAGGGTCTAGATATTTTATTAAAAATATATATTTCTATAATGCGTGACAATGTGTGACAGGGGATTTGAGGGACCTTACTCAGAATTCCTCTGAAATGTGTGATGTATTTGAAGGTGCCGGCTGTCTATGAATAATACAACACCTATCCGACACTACCTCGTAGTAGAAGAGCCGAAAAAAATTCTGGGGAACCGCAGTGGATTGTATTCCGGCGAAAGGTTATAAATAAATGGGACTATAAATAAATAATATATAAAACAGAGTAAGAAATATACCATTTTTAAATTTCGCACAAAGAATTATGTTTCTTCAAAGTTAGATTGGTTTTGACATAAATTATTGAAGTTGTAATGTATCAGAACAGAATTTTATCAAAGCATGTTTATGTGAATATTAAGAAACAATTATATATTTTTAGTATCAGTAATTATTTTATTTCATTATATTTTATACATCGCATTTGTATATGAATATATTTTTATTTTATCTGTATTTAATTTTAGTACGTATGACATATACAATGTTCCAAAAGATCAATAAGGGGGAAATTATACTGAAGTGTGCCCAGCAAAGATACACAAATAAGCAAAATTTATTTGTTTTTATCGACGTTTCGTACTAAATTTTCAGGCCTTCATTATGGCTAAAAAACTAAACAAGCTAACGACCTTAATTCAATTTAAAAAAAATAATAACAAACAAACATAGAATATAGACAACAATAAATTAAGTAGAGAGTAGTTGATACTAATAGAAGATAAAATATAATTATGAGAGATAGTTGACCGTGGATGATAAATGAGGAGAAGATGGTTGGCGGTGCGGTCAATGAAAAACACAAATAAGAATGATTAACTTATTTGTGTTTTTCATTGACCGCACCCCCAACCATCTTCTCCTCATAAAATATAATATTTTAGATGTAAGAATTATAGAAAATAAATGATAAAAAAATTATTAAAAATCAGCCAGTAATAATATACCGACATGTAATAAAGAAATAAACATAATGATCACAAATAAATTATGAACAAATGAAATAACAACTATTTATTTGCTGATGTTTCGCCCCACTTTGTAGAGCTTCATCGGGTCTGTTTCAGTTCAGTTAATTCGAAATTGGAACTAATACTATCAACTATTTATTTATGTAATATGATGAAAAAACTAAGGGGCTCCAAAAAAAGATACATCTTCCACAACTCTTCACTACAGTGCCATATCTCATAACCACCGACTCACTTCTCTATCTCCAGTTTCGAATTTACCTCAACTGAAACAGCCCAGATGAAGCTCTACAAAGTGGAGCGAAACGTCGGAAAATAATGTTGTTAACTATTTTTGTTTTCTTACGACCGCACCCCTAACCATCTTCTTCATAATTTGAATTAATACGGTCAATTATTTATATATATATCACAAATAAATAATCATTTAAATTTTCTTTCTTATCTTTCAATGCGTTTTTTCTTTATTTACAGGAGCACTGTCTGATTTTTAATAACTTTATTATAATTTATTTTGTATAATTCTTACCATTAAAATATTATATTTTATCTTCTATTAGTGTCAACTAATATCTACTTAATTTATTGTTATGTTTATTCCCATGTTTGTTTGTTATTGTTTTATTTTTGTTATTTTTCTCTGAATTAAAATTATTATCTCGTTTTGCTTTTCAGCGCTAGTGAAGGCCTGAAATTCAGGTCGAAACATCGGCACAAGTAAATACGTTTTGCTTTTATTTTTGCTGACCGCACCCTCTATCATCTTCTCCTCATCCCTTATCAGAAAAATTCTTATGAACTTAAAACTAGAATTTGAGAATACATATGGGGGGGGGGGGGAAGCCCGGAACGTCAACAAATAATTTTTGAAGGAACAAAAAAATATATGAAAATGAAATCGAAATTTGAATTTTGCTACTCTGATTTAAATTTTATAAAAAAAGCCTACGAAATTTGAAAGAAGATTAAATAATTTTTTTTTTAAGTTACGTTCTTAGAGATTACAAGTCAATTGGATGAAGTTGTAGAAGTCTGTTCTAGAAATCCAAATTAATATTATAAAAAAAAATATCAATGACTTTCCACTATACAACTATTGACTCCTCGCGTAGGTTAACGAACCGGGTTTTATTTAAAAAGTAAAATATTGTATGTTTGATTTATAAATTTTCTTTTATTTTGTCAACTTAAAATTAATTATATGTCCATACATAAGACGGTGAACAGACATTTTAGATGTTTAGGATATCATTTCTTTAAAATTAGGTTACTTTAGAAGGAGGTTGTAAATATTATTGAAAGCGGCACTGTTTGTCGCCTACGGGTTTATTATTTAGAAATGAAGCATTTTTAGAAGCTGGGCCCTGTGTTTTGGTGGAACCCACACCATTGGCTCGTGTTCAACAAGTAATGTACAAGTATCTAGGTCAGTGTTCTATGCTTGCGTTTTCTTTAAAGAGGGATGTTTGTTTCTAGCAAGCACTCCTCACAGAACAGAAAACAATTTGTTGGAACGTCAGTAACGTATTCTGAAAATATTATTTAACGTTTAAGAAAAGAAAAGCAAACAATACTTATATTCCTAAAATAGGATTATGATAGAATTGTAAATATATATATTTTTTTAATAACGCGAAAAATCAATAAGCTACTACATCTACAAAGATAAACGCCATAAACTTTTTTCAGCACATTAAACCTACTTTAATTTAAGCGCTAATAGACATCTGTAAGTCTGATGATTCCAGAAATTTTGATTTCCCAAAATAAATTCACTAATTACTGTGTTTTTTTTTATGTAGTTTATAAAAAAAGTATATCTCGGAATTTATTGAACGTAAAAACCTCTTTTAGGGCATATATTTTTAAAGAAAATTTACTCTTCTTTAAATTATGTTAAATCAGTTTTCAGGTGATTTTGGTAGTTTTAAAGATATTGAGCTCAAAATAAAAAAATAATTTTTGTTAACGTTCTGCAACAGCAGCCATTTTTTATTCCCCCCTGGCAAGCTCATCAATTTTGACTAGCAACTATGCATAGTTTAGTTTCATTAAAGTAAAGATAAGTGAACGAGACTTATATTATTAAAATAGGAATGGGATAGAATTGCAAACAATATTTTGTTATTAATGTGGAGCAGGGAATATAATTATTCTGATAGAAGCATACAAGTATAATAACAAGATACTTGTGCAATAACTGTGTAAAGATATATTAACAAAATCAAGATAGAATTTCAGATGATAGGCTAATGGTCCGAAACGTACAGCACGAAGAAATAATAATATAAGTATTATTAAAAAAATCAAAGCCGTAATGCTACATCCTTTGAAGGCGGCTAAGGAGTGCAGTATTTAGTATGAAAGTACTGTTACTAAACCAACGGTTGTGCAAGGAGGTGATTGGGTCAGAATCACGCTCGACCGCTAGATTTTTACTTAACTAAGGGTACCCAACTATAGGGTGTTTTTTTTAAGCCCGATAGAACTTGAAATTGTAAAAAATAACACAAAAAATTAAATTGTAATCAAAATTTTTTTTTTATTCGAAAGATCAATACGTGACATTAACATTTGAAAATGATTTCGGGCATATGGGCACCGCGGCTGTTCCTCTAGAGCAGTTGGCAACTGACCCGTTGTTTTATCGCAAAATTGTGTTCAGCGATGAGGCGCATTTTTGGCTTAACGGGTTTGTTAATAAGCAAAATTGCCGCATATGGAGTGAGACCAATCCACAAGAGACCCTACAGACTCCATTACATCCAGAAAAATGCACCGTTTGGTGCGGTTTTCACGCTGGTGGCATCATCGTCAAAAGTGAGGCCGGAGCTCGCGTTACGGTCAATGGAGATCGTTACCGCACCATGATCAATGATTTTTTGTTTGAAAATATGGATGACATTGATCCGGAGGAGATGTGGTTTCAACAGGATGGCGCTACGTGCCATACGGCGAACGCAACCATCGACTTATTGAAATCAAAATTTGGCGATAAGTTGATTTCGAGAAATGGACCTGTCAATTGGCCTCCAAGGTCGTGCGATTTGACACCTCTCGATTATTTCCTGTGGGGCTACGTGAAGTCACTGGTTTATGCTGATAAACCAGCAACAATTGACGCCTTGGAGGCCAGCATTGTTCGTGTTATTCGTGACATACGACCAGCAGTGCTCGAAAAAGTGGCCCAAAATTGGACGTCCAGAATGCGCTTCGTCAAGAACAGCCGCGGTGCCCATATGCCCGAAATCATTTTCAAATGTTAATGTCACGTATTGATCTTTCGAATAAAAAAAAAAATTTTGATTACAATTTAATTTTTTGTGTTATTTTTTACAATTTCAAGTTCTATCGGGCTTAAAAAAACACCCTATAGTAAGGCAGGATGTAGCCTACAGGGCTCCCGAACCCACAGGGCTTACTGCCACAGCTGGACTCGGACCCAGGATCCTTGGAGTTAGTAGCACACTATGAACCCTTTCCCATTATGAGTATTTAATGGTCCAATTTATATCTTGGAAATAAATAAGTATAATTTATTAAATGTTGAGGCCCCTAGAATATAAAAAAATCAGAATATTACAACAATATTTTTAGTTCGCAGTCCCACAAATGGGGTGATATTTATTTATTCCGGATAATCCGTCGACAAATACCCGAAATGTGATTGTAAACTTTAACAATGGGCAGCCTAAAGAAGAGTTTTCAGTATCGATTAATTGGCAATATTTTTGTAACTTTATGAGAACAATAGTGGCGTAATCCACAATGTTGTTCAAAGCACATTTGAATTATTATATACCGAGAGCTTTTATCTACTAGAAGATTTGAAATTAGCTTTGCCCAGGCCATTACACTACAAAAGGGTATGCCGGATGAACAAACAAAGTTGATATTGAAATTTACAACGTTTTGTGTATTAAATCAATTTTGCTCTAATAGCTTCCATTCATATGGGGCACATAACTAAGTATCGATTAATCTTTTCATTATGCTGCTTTCAAAATTTTCCTATTGTTGGATCTGAAAGATTTTCCATAATCGGGTTCTTTTTCCTTTAACTGGATTTGCTGTTACGGAATAGGTTTCTTTTTGTATTTTACAACTTTATCTATGACTAAACTAATTTTTAGGTCATGCCTAAATCACCATTAGGAAAAATTCCATTCCGGCTATGGACAGCCATTGTTGGAGATCCAGGAATTGTTGGAGCGTAGAGAATAATAATAATCTAACTAAGAGATTACTCTATCTGAATTTATATGGCAACTAGTCATCAATTTACTATGAATATATTTTAAATGATAAAATCTTTCCGAGTATGTGCGCAGAAATCTTAAAAGAGAGAAAGCAATTGTATTTTACGTCATTTAGAAAAAATGATAATTGAAAAACTAATGTAGTCCCTGAGAAACATTTTTTTGTTTTTGGTTTAGTTTTTTACGCATATTGGTTGCAATTTTAACGTTTTTAACCAATGAATTAGAAATAGAAATATATATTTTAAATATTAATTTCGTAGTAATATAGTCCGAGTGGCGGTCAATAGAGATACAAAGTAATAAAAAAAAAAATTTAATGTTAACCGACTATCCATAAAGACCTAAATGTTCCTTATGTAACCGATCTAGCCCGAACCCGATATTATTCCTTCCATAATAAACTCCCTAACCACCCAAACCCACTCGTTTCTAACCTTGCTTCCTCTTCCATTCCTGGCAATCCTCCGAGGTGCCTGAAAAGAAGATGGCCTCGTGACCTTATATTGTAAACTGTTTTTAGAGTTCTACTACTGGGTAGTTTCTCTACATCCTGTATCATATCATTATGTCAGTATGATCAAATTTACTGGTTGTATTTTTTTATACAGTTGTAAATATCAATAAATAAATAAAATAAAAAATGTTAATCGATGTTTCGTCAGGGCTAAATGAAAACAAGATACAAACCATGTAAGATATCACAAGAAAATTAGAATACATATACAAGAAGACTAAATAATTACACAATAATATTTTTGAAAAAAGGAAGCAGACTAATTAAGTTAAGAAAACATAAATATAAATGAAATATTATTGTAATGGTACCAAGAAATAATTTGTCTTTCTTTTTTTACAAATATTATTGTATAATTTTGTACCCTCTTTGTATATATATTCTAATTTTGTTGTCACGTCTTACATTGTTTGTATCTTGTTTTCATTTAGCTCTGTAGAGTGGAGATTTTCTCCTAAGGTTTTATTTTCTGTTAAGAATTATTTAAATTTAATTATTTTATTTTTACAAGGCAGCAATTTAGGTTATTTTATAGAATATTTTCTCCGACGTTTCGGACTGTCCGTCCTCAGTACTTATTCTTCAGGTGTCGATTCTAAAAATTTACAAAGTGCTGTTAATTATTGTCATTGGTAAAGCACTCTACTACGAACTCTAAGGACCCGGGTTCGAATCCGGCTGTAGCAAATAATTATTTTCTGCCCTATGGATTCGGGAGCCCTCTAAGGTCCACTCAGCCTCCATAAAATGGGTACCTTTAATTAGGTAAATAACTTGCCGTCAAGCGGGATTCTGATACAAATCACCTTCTTGCACAACCGTTGGTTTATTAGCAGTACTTACTTACCAAATACTGCCCTTCATGGGTTGTAGCAGTACATATTTAATTAATATATTATTATTTTATATAATTTATAATTTTTTTTATTGTATGTATATATTTTTTAATTCAATAGTATGCTTAGAAAATATTAACCACGGTTAGCATTTTCATAGTTTTTTAAGTGTTATTGTTATTTTTTCCAGAATGAAATGCATGAACAATGATTTTATACTCTGAAATCTTTTTATAGTTAAATATTGTTCAGTTAATTAAAAACAAAAAACTAAACCTCTATCTTTTTCAATATTATGCAATAAATTCTTTTTAAAACTATTCTAATTTTCCTCAATTGTCAACGATTGACAATTAATTATTGCTTTGAAGATAGAGTTCCCTGTTTGTTGAAATCGCAAAGTTCGAAGTGTGTTGGTTTAGGTTGCCCTTTGCCAATGGTGCTATTTCAGTTGAGTATGGTCACAGGCGTTCCTTACTAAACGTTTCCAGTTTTGCTTAAACATCCACTCAATTTGGTTTTGGCATTACTAAGTATCAAGCATGCATAATAACGGAATCTTGAAGAATAGATAAGGAAGGGGGGCTATTAAAATTTTAAATAAATTTATACTTTCTAGATTTCGCTTTGAAGGAAACGAAATCCGTCTGCACAGTGAAGATAAATAATTATTGATAAACATAAAATATTTGTATTATTAACTGGATTATATTTTACAAATGCTTAGTTCTTTTGCACAACCAAATTTTAAGATCAGTAGAAATTAATTGTTAATATATATTCATTAAAAAAATAAAATCTTTAATATTCATTAGCTAATTAGTTAATGAACTAAAAGAATGTTTAATGGAATTATAAAACATAAAAAAAAATTAGTTACTCAGTTATTGGCTCTGGACTCCAAAAACTAGTTATTTTGATTAAAATCAGTTAGGTGAAAAACAAGGGGGTTGAGCGTGGATTGACTAGTCTAGCAATATTTTTGAATGGTAGTTCGTCAAGAACCAATACTCCGTATTTTTTTTATTGGAATACAAGAAATTGTCTGCCTTTATAGTGATTCGATTCGATCATGTCTTCTGTCTCGATATATTGTTCCAAGGATTGTGATGGCATGTGAGGCCCGACTTGCTGTTCTAACCCCATTCTAGTCACGGAAGAACTCGCCCGAATACCTACAGTGATCGAATACTCACTCGTAGATCGTTTTAAATCTTAATCCACAATACATATTTTGCAGGTTCATTCGTTAAAATGTCCGCGTAAAAAAACAAACCAATAAAAAAAAAAAACTCTGCATAACTATTAACCTGGAGGATCATTGACGAAGTGCTTTGTTAGGAAATAGCAGTTTCCAGAACAACGGTTGTGCAGTGAGGTAATTTGGTCCAAATAACGCCCAATCACTATGATTATGAACGGCCCCGAAATAATTTTTGTTTTTTGCAATTGACTATAAAATGTAGCTCCATATAATTACATTTTTCAAAGTCTGGTCTACTTGTTAATTATAATTTTGTAGGAGGAGCCAGAAGGAAAGGCAATGTTTTCCTTTAATTAATTTTTATATTATGATCTCGTTTACATTGTAACTTCGTACATCTGACAAATGCTCGAAAGGGAGGCACAAGAGCCCGGTTAAAAAAAAGTCAATTATTTCACCCCAATTTTTGAATATTTTTTTTAAAATGAAATGAAAACATTTTTATGAAAACTATGCATATTTACTAGTCGTAATTGATGAATTTTCCAAGTATAGTTAGGGGAATAAAAGATGGCGGCTGTTTCAAAACGTTAAACAAAAAAGTAATTTTTATTTCAGAGTTCAATTTATTTAAAACTACCTACAGCGATAAAAACCCCAATAGAACATAATTTAAAATAAAGTAATTTGCTAAAATAGAGCTATTTACATTCAATAGTTCCAAAAATACAGTTTTTTTTTTTTATTTATAAAAATTCATTTCATAACGAAATTACTAAAAATCACTAGTTGCTGAATTTAATTTAGAGAATCTATGTCTCAGGATCCATTAGACATACAGATGTTGGTTAGCACCTAAATTAGATAGTCGAATGTACTATACAGTAGTTTACACCTTTTATCTTTGTAGCGGTAGTAGTATTTATGATATTTTCCAAAATAAATTCACAAGATGTTGATTTCCAGTTTGTTCGTGCTAAAAGTGTTGGTTTATGGACAACTATATCTCAGGAACCATTGAACGCACAGAATTCTGCCAACAATCAAATTAAAGATAGTTTAATGTGCTATAAAGAAGTTTATAACGTTTATCTTCGTAGGTGCAGTAGTTTTTATTTTAGGATATCGGACAAAAGAAATTTACTAAATATTGATTTCTAGTTGTTCTTACAAAAGTTTTGATATATGAAAAAATATATCTCTAGAACCATTAGACGTACAAATATCTGCCAGCACACAAATGATATTTCCATAAGAATATGAATTTTGAAACTGTCACCATTTTTTATTCCCTCTAACTAAACATGCCAGACTCATCAATTTTGTCTAATAATTATACATATCTATCATTAAAGTAATAAAAAATTGGAGTGATGTATCTAACTTTTTTCTCCTCTTGGGCTCTTGTACAATATAAGTCAAGGTTGAAAGGAAAATTAAGGCCATGTAAGGAAGTCGAGATCTCACTCTGTTCATAAATATATTTAGATGCCTGAAGATTTTTTTTTTAAATTATCTTTCCCTTATCGCCGTTCCATCTTTTTTTAAATATCTCTGTGTTTTTTTAAAAATAAAAATGAAAAAAATCACAATGTTGACAGATCGAATATTTGCTTTTTGAATGTTTCACGATGTAACATGTACGTAATGGTAACAACTTTTAACAACAAGACAGATATTTCTTACATTTAAAGATAAAATTCCTTTCTATAATTAATATTTTTCATATTTACAATATCAATAGGTGACTGACCGAATCACGGAAATTATTTTTTAAATTATTTATTTAATGTAATTTACAACTGTACAAAATAATACAATAGGTAAATATCTAGTATGTATCATATACACTTGAAAATCTTGGGAAGGAACCACCCATTGGTGGTACTTCAAACATTAATTTAAATTAGAAGGTCCCGTGGCCATCTTCTTTTCA
>NW_027105186.1:187830-203923 GCF_000696795.3 Halyomorpha halys | reverse complement strand
GGTTCCTTCCCAAGATTTTCAAGTGTATATGAAACATACTACATATTTACCTGTTGTATTATTTTGTACAGTTGTAAATTACAATAAATAAATAATAAAAAAAAATTATAAAAAAAAAAAATAATAAGGCTTTGGAACAACTAAAGAGTTTAAATTTGCCCTCATTTTATAAGGTTGTTTGTACAGGGCTTTTTTTCAGAAAGATCTCGAAGAATAAGGCAGTCGCTGATAGGTTATTTAAGTCCTTAACAGAAAATTCTTGAAGTGCTTGAAGTACTTTTTGTTTGAAAATGTCTTTTAAATAATTTTTACTAGAATTAGGCATTCATTTTTTTCCTGTGGAAGTTTTGATTTCAACACTTACAAGGTATTAAACCTCTGCTATTAGGTCATCGAAAAGTTCATTTCTCCTATGTTAGGCACATCAAACAAAAAAAATTTTATTAATTTATTGACATTTACAACTACATTCACATAATACCCTTAACAAATTTGATGTGATGCAGATATGTGAAGAAACTATCCATTGCTAGTATTCTAATAACATTTCTACTTTAGAAGGTCTAGAAACCCTCTTCTTTTCAGGCACCTCAGCGGATTATCAGGAACGGAAAAGGAAGCAAGGATAGAACTGGTTGTTTTGGGTGGTTAGCGATTTATAATGGAAGGATTCATATCAGGTTCGGGCTATATCAGTTACTTATGAAAAATTAAGGATTTTATTTTTGACAAAAAAAAAGGAGCATTGTGGATTTTACGAAAGATTTTGGATTTTAAAGATTGGATACAAGATGAATTCGAAGGTTTAGTGGAGCCCCAAAGCTCAACTCCTTTAGTCCAGATAAGCCTTATTATTGCAATGTAGATCAGTCTTTTGTAATGAATTGGAGTTTAGAGCATTTGTAAGTGCTATAATAGTCGAAATCGATGCACAGATTTCTGTCTTTTCAGTCTTGTGTGAGTATTCCAGCTGAAATTAAAATGAATATACGGTACTTTAACAAATTTTGAAAGACTGAAGTTTTAAAAATCAGTAAAACAACTTTTTGTAAATTAATATTGTTTAACTTTAGTATTTTGGATGAGGTATACTTTATAAGCCAAAATGATATTTTAAAATAGTGAAAAATCAAGATAATGAAGAGTGATAAATCAACTGAAATATGAAAAAGAAGGCCTTCAGATTTGAATAATATTTTTATGAAGACGAATAATCATTAATAATATACTCTGATACTTGGGCAACAATTTAAGCCAGGTTTTCAGTTTAAAAAATTACAATGGCTTAGTTTTGTTAAACCGCGGGGAATATCCAATATTTTGGAACCCACGAATGGTCAGAGGTGCACTACTTTGTAAGTAAGTACTGTTACTAGACCAACGGTTGTGCAAGGAGCTGATATGGTCAGAATCATGCTCGACTGATTAATTAACTGATTTTTACCAAATTAAGGGTACCCACAGGGCTGACTCACGGCTACAGTGAAACAAAATATTATCTACCACAGCTGGTTTCGAACCCGGGTTTAGGAGTTAGTAGCACAGTACTTTACCTCTGAGCAACCCGTCCTAATACAAACAGTATAAATTCAATAAAATAGGCTAAGATTACATAAGTAAATAATAAAAATAGGTATAAGATTCTGGCTATTAACATGAGGTGTACTCTCATAATTTTTTTAGAGTGCATTCTTTATATTGTCAATACCCTGGAATACAAAAAGCACGGAAAAATTATTCCTCTAGGTTTTAATTCAGTAATCATATATGTATGATGAGGTAGGCTAATTCATAACGATTTGAGAGAATTAGGGTTTTGTTGGGAATCTGATAATTATAATAAAACTTATTTAAATTAGTATCGATCGATTCCAATACTGTCTTTTCATTTTCTTCTATTATCAGTTTCTGTATGGCATATTCATTAACCTTATCAGAGGTTAATCGAACCAAATTAAAGGTTGAAAATTGCAAAGATCTGATAAATGCAGGCATAAAGACTGGAAGAAGAGAGGCAACAGCCGGTGACGGCACCGCTCCCATTATGATTCTTATCGCTACTCAATTAATCAGCCTTATCTACGTCAAAGTGATGCCCATTCAGGGAGGGAAACAAAGTCTTTATCTCCTCATTTCGACTTCATGGAAGATAAACTCTTTTAATGGACTAATATATTTATGATACTGAAATGTTTGTCCTCTTTTAATTATAGAATAAAAAAAGATATATAAATAAAAAGTGACAATTACAAGAATCTCGTTTTATAAAAAAACCGACTACAAAAAGATTAGTTTCGGATGACAGTTGACAGTTGTCGGATGACAGTTGACTGCTGAAGGAATATCGAGGCGTGAATTTTTCATCTTTTACATTGAAATTTAACTCTAGCTTATAAAGTATTCATGGATCCCTAAGAAGTACATGTTTTGATGTTCTAAAATATATTTCTGTCGTGTCTATCTATTTTTAATTTGAACGAAAATTTTATATAATTTTTTTTTAGTGTAGTATAAAATATAAAAAAATAAACAACGTTTAAAACAAAAGCAATAATCTATTTTTTATATTGTATTATTTTTTTCCTTTAGATGATCATTCGAACATTTCTGGCAGTTCGTGAATTTTCATTGGTCTTCAAGTAAATAACGCACAATCGACTATTTTAAAATTATAAAAAAAAAAATCAAATAAAAAATAATAATAATTAGTAATAAATTTTCGGTTTAATCTAAAATTTTCAAATGCGTATATTGATTTATAATCGTAAAAAGTAAATCATATTTAAATAACTATATTAGTAAATGATATGATATAATAAATTATGTTTAAATAAATTGACTGTGACCCATTTGAACTGTATTAGTAAAAACTGAAAATTTATAATTAAAAAAACAAAAAAATTATATTGCTAGAAATAGGAAAAACGTCTTTAAAGACATATATATTTTAGTAAACTTTTTAAATAAATAAAAAAATCTGGGAAAAAATTCTAAATATTTACTGATGATGAGCGAATTTCAACTAATTTTGGTCTAATAAAAACAAATTTGAAAATTTCTATTACATTCTGCTTCCAAGATATGCATAAATATTTTGACAGTTTAAAATACTTCATTTTATCATTTATTATGTTTTACCTTTACTATGTTTTTTCCTATTTAAATTTTTTTTTTTATTATTTTCAATTTCTTATTTTTTACCCATACAATTAACTTGTAATGTACTCTCACCTTCCGCTAATTTCGTCATCTTTGTAACTTATTTTTTAACTTAGAGTCTTACTGCACGCGTTTCTGAGCTCATTACTAAGTTCAATGTTTTATTTTATTTTCCTTATCTTTCTTTTACCCCCTTCTCTTTCTCTATTCTTTTCTCATTTTTCCTTTACCCACACTATTAGTTATGTTCCCCACATTTTAGTATTATCATATTTTCTAATCACTTCTTTTGTCTATCATAACTTTATATTTTGTTTGTTTATTCTATATTAATATTTCTTTATATTTGTATTTCCTTAATTATGTTATTTTATTTAAAAACAATATTTGATCCTTTTTCTCAACTTTATTCTTTTTAAAAACCTTCTTTTTAAAAAAAGTGGAAGGTTTTTAAAAAGAATAAAGTTGAGGAAAAGGACAATCAAATATTGTTTTTAAATAAACTAAACCACTCTCAAACAAGAATATATTAATAACAATTAATCTAATATGTTATTTTAGTTACATATTTAATTACCTACATATACGTTTTATTTTTCATTACGTTATTTTTATTAGTTTGCATTCTGTACAATTATTTACTTTAGTAATTCTGTATCTTTTTTATTCATTGGTTGTTATCTTATTCTTCGTTCTTAGCCCTCAAGAAGCCTGGAAATTCTGACCGAAACGTTAGCATGATTAAATAAATTTTTTAACTTATTTGTGTTATATTCTCAATCCCCCCCCCAACTATCTTCTCATCAAATATATATCCACGGTCAACAATCTTCTAATCATTACTATGTTTTACAATTTAACCTCTCATTTGTTGATAAATGTGGAATTCAAATCCGAAGATTAACTTTAGGCAGCTAAACCAAGTTGTCTTCATAGAACGTTTCCTTTTTTGGTATGCATCTAGTATACATCAACTCTCTTGCAATCAGTACGTCTACGTCTCTATAGTCGTACTTCAGTATTCTGATATTTCAATCCTGATATCTATGTTTCATTATAGATATGTCTTAGTAGTAGTGCCTTACTCATCACTTCCAGTTCCACCACACCTGTTTTTGAGATGCAGTAAACGTGTGTTGTCTATGCTTTATCCCAGCCATCTACCTTTACACTAAAATAATAGTAGTTAAAAATATTGTCCTCTGGGCACTTTTCCATGAAACAATGAGTAGAAAACAAGATTGAAGGAGAATTAATTTACGCCTACACGGTTTTCCTATAACCTCGAAAATGGAGGCCACTAATTGAAGTGTCAATCAAAATTGCTGTTAGTGTGAATCGCAGAATAACAACATGCTAGCACAACCCAGCCAACCTTCCAGCATTTTCTGCTATCAAAAACTTAAATAGTTACTTTAATACTGTGTCTCGGTATTATTAATTAATTTATTTAATGTTTAACAAGTAAATAAATTAATTAATTTTGGTACAAGTACCAGTAATTTGGTGCAAGAAATATTTTATTTAGAGTTTCGCCAACTCAGGGTTCCTCAGAATAGAAAACATAACATCACAAAAACTAGAAAATCACTACATAACAGTTCTAGTAACTAGTTTCTATTTTGTCTAAGTAATGTTTATAAGTCTGCATTTATGCGATCTTATACTGTTTAATCTTTATGAAAAGAGAAGTCCCTATAGATTGTTGTATTGGAGGAGAAGAGAGTGTCAAAATCTAAAATAACAATTTTGACTGAATTTCTCAACTTAGCGGGTGATTTAGGGTTATTATCTAAAATGTATCCTCCCCTTAAAGTTGTTTGAAAATAGATATTTCTAAATAGCCTATATTAACTCTTTGAGTAATATTTAGTCATCATTTTCTCAGTTTGAAATAGGTTTTATTTTTATTATTATTTTTTTTTTAGATTTGACTTTTTCTTAACTCTACCATCGCACGAATAGACTAGTAAAAGATAAAGCTACTACGAACATTCCTGACGACGCATATCGAACACCAAAACGGCGCTGGATGTGGGATCTTCTAGCTCATTAATGAAATCAATTAATCTAAGGAGGAGGTAACAATGTGTACCGGTGAATCTGAAGACAGATGTTAATTAATAAATAAAATAAAACATTTTGTTTTCATTAAAGGAGCGAATCTATAATGCAGTATTAATAAATTCTGCAGTACTATAAAGTAATAAAAAACTTTTTTTTTTGTTTTTATAAGCAAACAATTCATTGTGTTTTTATTAAAATATAGATTATTATTGTAGGACCTCGAAATAAAAATAATGTATATGTATTTCAGAGTCTAGAGGTTCAGTAAATAATAAACGCCTCAAATAAAATTATTTATTTTAAAAAAATTTTTAATAAATATTAAATTTTTTTAAAGATGTTCTTAAATAATTATTATACATGAAAATGTACACAATACAAATAGAGACCAATAAAATATTGTAACTGAATTGAATTTATTAATATTTATTTTATTTTGTATAATTACTTTAAAAAATCCTGTTTTTTATTTATTTTTTTTAACTTTTTTTTTAAATGTATATGAATGTGAGAACAATATAATTTCGAAAAGTTGCCAAGATATAATTGTTTATTACTCATTAAACCTCAAAATCTTTATTATTAACGGTAAAAAAAAATTTGATCAATATATACCTAAATACTTTTTTAATAATCCCCACGATTAGTTCAAGTGTTGCCATTATTATACTTTTATTTTAAAATTTTAGACATTATAACATATGTATGCAGATAATTTTTTTTTTCATCAATCATTGCAGGTTTGTTTATTCATATTTATTTTTTAAGATTTTTTTGTTACTAAAGAGCTTTATTTTTAAGATTCAAATCTGGTGCTTATTTAAAAGACATTGTAAGACTCCGGATGATCTAAGAATATCCCCAAAACAAAAGAGTTTTTTTCGACGGTGATGGTTGTCATACATTTTAAGAATCTGCAGCCGAAGAAGGACTCACGTGTCAGAAACATCTGTCAGCTTCCGAAATTTATTAATACTAAGAGGCTCCGCCTTGGGTGTAAAAGGATCTTAAAAACGACGGTTTTCTCAAGTTTTTTTCCACTTTCTCGACTTTTTTCTCTCCCTCAGCTCCTCTTAACGCCGAAGGTTTTCTGTTTCCTTGTGTTTTGGAGATGATGACCCGTCATTCACACTAACGAGCAACTACTGTATTTCACTATTTCTTTTTATACTGTAAATGCGTTTCTAATTTCTAATAGATTAATACCATTATTCATGCTGAGAATAGCCCATAGTTATAATTTTCCATAGGTCCTAAGACTTTGGAGACAATGCTTAAGCACCTAAGAAAGATACTTTGTGTACTTAGTGTCATCGCCTTTGGCTTTATCAGAATATTATATAAAGGCATCCTTTGATCCTAGGGGCTGAACTTTGCTGAATAATGAAATAGCCTTGGACTACAGATGGTAATAAATTATTCAACTGCTGATCATTAGGCCAAAGCTTTAATAGAGCCTGTAGTGCATTCATGTTTTTTATTTTCTATGAAAAGTTACTATAAATACGGCACTAAATAATAATTTAAATGTTGAAACATATTTTTATTTTATTTAAAACCTATGAGCCTAACTGTGGGAAACACAAACAAAAATGTACAAGATTCTCAAAGATATAAACGTATTATAAACTTTTCATCCAATTACTTTCAAGGCCAGGTAAAATACATTATATATTCCTCAGAATATTATTGGATATACATTTTTTACGGAACACCGATGTTGATAAAATAGTTTCTAATAATTTCAAGTTTTTAGGTTGAAAGAAAGTTTTACTAAAGTTTCCCTCTAGTTTTTATTATAGTATCATATTTCTTGAGTTTGTAGCTTACAGTATTTCGAAACAGAACTTAAAAACAGAAACAAAATTTATTTTTACAATATTATAAGAATATCTCCAAAGCCCTAAATCTCTCAAATACAAGTAAATAAACGATTCACCAATTCAAGGCATCCTCAAGATAAAAAAAAAATAAGCTTATATGATCGCAGACCAAGTTCAGTAAATCTCAAATCAACAGTCTTAAGAATACTTATAGGTTAATTATTCAGTCCCAAACTTTTTCAAATTTTATCAAAAATATAAATTAATTTGAAAAATAATATTATAATTAGGAATATTATTATAGAATATAGAATATCAGTCATCATAGGGATAACTTAAAAAAAAAAAAATTAAAATCTGTACAGCTACACCCCAAGAAGTGTTAAGGGAGCAAGTAGCATCGTGCCACCATGCTCCTATATGGGGATGACTTGGTAACATGTTTATAAATTGATGTGTTGTGTATCCTTTTCCATAAATAAATTCCAATAATGTATATTTAGCCTTATTAAATAATTAATAATTAACTTATTAAATAAAGTAACTATAGCCTTCAAAGAAATTATTACACATAATTCGTTTGATATTTAATATCGAATATTTTCATTATTAAATACGAATTTTTAATGGAATAATCAATTTTTTTATTCATCTCGTATATATAGATAGGAGACTAATTGTTTTTCATACAGATTAAATTAATTTGCCGCTGAAAGAAATATGCATATTAATAAATTAAAAATTCCAAATGCTTAAAAATAAAATACCAGTATTTTTTCAATATTTAATCAAGTAGGTAGTGACTTATTATATTTTTTATTAGAATGTAAGAGGAAAATACGCTGATGTTCCCATTCCACGGAAACTCTTTAAAGAATAGCCTTGACTTTTTATTTGCTCAATTAACGTTTTGAGCTGGTAATTTTTTTTTCCAATAAAGCCTTTTGACATTTTTTTGTTTGAGCTCTAAGCTCTGAAACACGACGATGGAAATTTACCGAACCGAGCATACTTTGAATCAGGATCCTTTTTATTTTATTTTTTATTTAATAAACCTTATAATTGCTACCGTGGATTGGATGAACATATTTAGTCATTATTTTTTAAATGCTAAAAAAAAGATATTAAGATAAATTTATTATTCTCGCATCAAGAGAATAATAAATTTATCTTAATTTCTTAATAAATGCTAAAAAAAAGATATACTGGCAGTTTGTTCATTAGCGTCCAGATCTATTTTTCTTTTCTTTTTTTGTGTTACATAAAGATATATAAAGATTTCAGTTAAAGGAAATTAACCTGAAAATAAATATGAAAGATTGAAATCGGTTATAGCTAATCGCTTTTACAAACAGAACAATGCTTTTTAATTTACATGCTCAAAAATAAATGAGCCTGATTGGGTAACCATTGATAGATAATCTACAAAATATATTATGAAAATTAGAGGTGAATTTGAAAGTGGGAGTGGGTAGCTCATTGGCAAGGGACTGTGCTACAAACTCCAAGGATCTCGGTTCGAATCGTATTGCTGTGGCAAATAATTATTTTCTGTTTCACTGTAGCCATGAGTCAGCCCTGTGGGTTCAGTAGCCATCTAAGGTCGACTCAGCCTCATAAAATGGGTAACTTTAATTAGGTAAAAAACTTGCCGTCAAGCGGGATTCTGGCAAAAATCTCCTCCTTGCACAGTCCTTGGTCTAGTAACAATTTAAGAATTTATATTACTTTAATTAATTTTAATATTGATTACCTGTAAAATAGTTCCGATTGGAGGCACTACTAACACTGTTTTTAAAATAAAATACAATTATTTTTATTTATGAAGATTATTAAGTGATTGATGTTTAAACTTATTTTTTTATTTAAATATTTTCTTTTGAAATTAGTATGAATTGTTATGACCTATAAAATTAGTCTTAAAATTCCCATTAAATACCATCTTTAAATAAACTTTCTCCTTAACAAATTATAAATTCTTCTTTATAAATAAACAGAATCAAGTTTCTATAACAAACACTTGTTTCTTTCTCAAAAGCAAAATTACACAGCGTGTAATTAATTTAAACTTAGTTTTAGTTCAAGATTAATTTCCGAAGTTCCTTTTGAAACTCATGGGCAAAGAGATTCTCTCAAAGTTTTCGTTGAACTCAAACTTGTTGATTTCATCATCGTTATAGTTTGTTTCAGTTATTTTCTATTCATTATATTTATTTTATGATTACGTATTATAAGTAAAGTAATATATAAATTAATTATATATTGAACTACAGAACTATGAATTCCTCCCTAGCAATTCTCCAAGCAGATCTATTACTGCGTAGGTGATTCGCGACTTGCATACGAATTAGAATTATGTTAAATAACATATTCCGAAGGCCGTTACACTCTCCTTATGGTGTGTTGGTCGTATATGTATGTCATAATAAATAATTTCCAGAAGCCATGTTTATTCATGGATCAGAAAGTTCGGTTTTGTTCGACTATATTAATTTATTTTCAATTATCTATTTAATTACTCCCTTGTCGATATTAAATTGCCTATACTATTAATTCTGGATATTTTTTACAAATCTGTTATTCCCAAATGAAACACTCTTAATGGGGATTCGTCCCTCATGACCAATACGTTTTATTTTAATTTATGTTATTGTATCTTCTACAAAGTTCGTAATAAATGTATATAGGTACTCATTGTTGTTTTATTACTTAAAAACAATTAAAGTTAACTCTACTAATAAAAAGTATTTCAATATTAAAATACAAAATATAAATTGCAAAATATCTTTATGATTAATTATTATTGATAAAAAAAAATATTAAATTTAATTTTAATGCCCCTCTCCTTTTTATACTCTTCGTATTAGATATCATGTTACGTATTATATGTATTATTGTTTGTGGTATATTGTATATTTTAATATTTTTTATACTTTACATTATATTCTTATTTTTATCCAGTTCACTCTATACTTATTACGAATCACTTTGAATTATTATTAATTGTAAATTCGCATCACTATTATTCATTTCATAAGTATTTTTATTTTATTTTCATTTTAGTATTTTTTTTTGTCAAATTTTGTTAATTGAATTATTAGTTTTATTGCTAGAAATTAATTTATATATTACTGTTCTAGCCTTTGAATCGTAATAGCCTTCACAGCGCCAAATAACCAAAAGTGTAACCAATAAATTCTGTGTGTTATTTTGGTACCAATCAATGGATGATATCATCTAGTTGGGCCATGTTGGATGTATTTTTCTCAATAAATAAATAAAAAAATAATAATTAATTTTTTTTGATGAGAAATAGCCCAAATTTCAAGACCAAAATTTTTTCAGATATATTTTAAAAATTAATTACATCTAAGCAATTTATTATAATCCCTTTAAACCTAACCCCGTCCAATAAATCTGGTCTTTTATGTCGAAGTTAAAGTAATCAGGTAATCTGTAGGAAAATCTCATTTCCTCCTCTAGATGGTTAGCTTAAAATTCAATATATAAAAGAAGAAAAATAAGATTAAAGGTAGTATAACTAAAAAAAAAAAGACTTGATAAAATTAAAAATTAATTGCATATGGCAATGTTTATAAAATAATAATATAACATAAATAATAAATATAACATTGAAATTTAAATAATTTCTAAAAAAAATTCATACTCTATGAAAATTACTACTAAGTTCATACTTAAATTGAAAATTTATAATAAAGAAAAATGGAAATAAAACTTAACAGGCAGAAGAATTTGGTGATTGTATTAATAAATAAATATTTTTAGCAATACTTTTTTTTTTTTTTTTTTCAATTTTCTTATAAATTCACACATAATTAATAAGTTCAGAACAAGAGGCCGTCGCAACTGAGGGAGTTGGGGCACTACCTTTACAACCTCATGTCTTCAACGGCACCGATTCGATTCTAGCCTAACTTTTATTTCGTGACGGTCCCACTGAATGAAAACTCTACTCTTCCACTCTAGTTAGAATTGGTTGGTCACCTCTAGGATAGCCTTCTAAGAAATGACCAAGCAAGGGGTTAACAAATATAAAAATTTAGATAGTTTAAAGTATTGATTCTATTAATTATAATTTAGACTCCTCAATATTATATAATACTCAATTCATTAAAAAGTTAAGAATTACAAATATTTTATAAATTGGTTTATTATTATTATTTTTTTAATTATGTACCTTTGCCATCGAGAAAGGAGAAATAAATTAATCACCCATTTCCTGTTATGGCTCAACGAATGTAGAGAAGGCACTGATGAATTCAATATTTCTTTTTACTTGACAATTCAATAATTTTATATGGATCTAATTCACTTTTTTTTTTATCTGAGTGACGAAGCGATATTTAAAACTGTATTAAAAATATACACAATAAGTAACTTTTATTTTCATTATACAATTGCAGGATACAGACAGGTGCTGAATCAATCCATTGATAGAACTTTAATTTCTAGACAATCTTCTTTTAAGGTGCTTCGGAGGATTGTCAGGAATGGAAGATGAAACAAGGTTAAAAACTGGTGGAGAACCTTATAATGGAAAGATTGGTATCTGGGTCTGGCAAAATATGGAGCATTGAAGTTCTGATAGATGACTTAATTACCACAAATTATGGAGCATTAAGGATCTTCGGAAGGATTTTGGATTTTAAGGATTGGATACGAGAGGAATTCGATGTTTTATTGGAGCCCCACAGCTCAACTCCGTTATTCCAGGAAGGTCTTATTATTTCCACATAAATAAATCTTTTGTTATGAGTTGGAAGTATAGACCGTTTGTCTAGCAAATGTTGTAAGAGCCGGAGTCGACGAGCAGTTTCCTGTCTTTTCAATCTTTTACGAGGATTGGATTCCAACTCGTTTGTCCAGACGTAGTCTCAGGTAAGGGATCTGTTCGACGTTAGTAAATGGGATATTATTAAAGGATACTGTCATGTTAAAGGAAGTCTTGGGCTTTCGAAGAAGGGTTAAGGTTATTTGGTATGATTTCGTACTTAAAATGTAAAAATAAAAGCCTGGCATATTATTTTTTTTTGTTTACAGTTTCTACATTACTGGACCTATTTCCAGCCTTGAGAATAGACAGAGAGAAAGAATGTGAGAAAGAGGAGCTAGATAAGAGAACCAAACAGACACAAACAAGAGTCCTTATCGCTACTGACTAATTGTTCTTGTAGTGTTCTTTAACTTGAAAAGACAAATAAAGAACTCGAAGCACCGGGGTCAGAGACCAGGACTCTATTTCGGAAAAGTCAATGTTTACAATGGAGAGGCCATGTGCTTGAACTGGACCAAACATGGTCATTGTTTGTGTCCAAGCTTCCCCGTAGAAGAATGTTCCCACCGAATAATGTACCCCATAATGGTTACACTATTTATTTATTAATGTAAAATTATTAATTACTGCTAAAGAACACGAAATTTGTTTAAAATCTTTTTTGATTAAGAAGAAAATATAAAATTGTACCTTCTTTCCAAAAAAAATATTTCAAGGATTGAAGACAGGAAGCAAATAAAAAAATAAAATAAAAACGAATAAATTACAAATGAAATGTCAAAAAAAAAAAAATCCAGGAGAGAATGAAATAAAAATAAATCGAGAGAATAAATTAATAGTAGTTTAATGTTTTGTTCTACTTCAACGTTATCTTGTCTATACGATTATCTGTACCAGGAGGCTTATAATGGAAAATTTTTATTTACGTGAGACAAACTAATCAATTATTGAATATAAAAATTTATAATTATAAAAAAAATTACAATCTTTTGTTTAAAAGCTGCCAGATCCCACTCGTACCTACTTACGAATCACTAATTTTCTGAGCTTTTTTTTTCTTACCTCCTGGAACAAAGAAATAGGCATTTACAAATATATATATACTAATTTTCTGAGAGCAGTCAGTATAGCTTTGAAAATAAACATACAGAGAGATCGCATCATTGTTATCTCATTCTAGAATGTATATACTATATAAACATAAATTTAATACACATAAATAATTTTTTTTTTAAAATCAGGATATTTTATTTATAGTATTGAAATGGATCCGATACCCATTGAGGCATTGAGAGCAATACTGAACAAACCCACCTGCTGTGATTTGTATAAAAACCGTCCATGTAGAAGATTTTAAAATGTTTGTTAAAGTGCTATTTTGAAAGTTAATTCTTACATTTCTCTTAAGGAGCAGATGCATTAGTTTTATATTCTTTAATATGTAAGGTCTTTAAAGATGTACCCAATCCGTTACGAGATTCACATAAAAAATAATAAATCAAGTCTGATACTCTTCAAAATGCATTTAATAAGTAATGTGTTGAAATTTTGATTTTAAACATTTTTTAATGAGGTCCAGTAAATGAAATATGTCCCAAAATTTAGTTCTATTCTGTAGATTATAGATTGCATTAGTGTTAACTTTTGTGCTATCCACGTTAACTGCTAGTAAGCAGATAGCTTCTGGGGGACAGTTCTGCATTGGATAATCAGATAAGCATACAAGTCTTATTGCTAATAAATGATAGGTTCAAAAATAATAATTATATATTATGGTAGGGAATATATATAATATGGAGAGCGGCGTGGCGCAGTGGTAAGGCACAGTGCAAGAAACTCCAAGGACCCGAGTTCGAATCTTCTGTGAATATTATAATTTATTTTGTTACTGTATCTGTGAGTCAACCCTGTGGATTCCGGAGCCCTGCTAGGTTCACTCAGCCTCATTAAATTGGTACCTCTAATTGGGAAAAAAATCTGGCGGTCAAGAGTGTTTCTGACCAAATCACCTCCTAGCACAACCGTTGATCTAGTAACAGTACTTCCTTATCATAAGTTGTAGTAATATTGTGTTTGAATTATGGTTGTATATTTAAGATATAGTTCCTAATTTAAGTATACGTCGATTGATCATTTAGTATTTTGTATTATTGAACAGTGACGTAACGCATTCAGTTAGGTCTTCATTTATAACTTATAATTTCAAAGAGAATAGAAAATCACGTTTAAACGCTAGAAAAATCAAGATAAAAAATTAAACATACACCACTTCGGCTTTGTAACGACGGTATCATCTTAAAGGAAAAAACTAAATACAAGATGTATTTTCAGAATTTTTTAAAAAAATTTATGACGATAATTTTAACTGAATGAAAAGGGTAAATTAATAAACTACAATTTTTAATTTACTTTATTGTTCGAAAATTACAAAGCAAACAAAGCTTTTTGATTGCTTTCTATTTATGATTATTAAAATATTAGTTTCATAAAGCATTTTGTCATTTTCATTTATTTTCACACAACCCTATTTAGTCATCAGTTAAAAGAAGAAAGACTAAAGCACATTAAACACGAAGCAGGGACCATGGAACAGAACTGACCATAGACTACAAAAAAAGGCACAAGCCTAAGACCATATGGCTGCCACTTGACCCTAAAAATGTACTGACCTCTGTCACGTAATGAACCTCTGTGATATTTTACAGGTTGTTTAAAAGATGTGTTTATATTTCAATATAATAATACTTTATGCATTACAAATATATAAATAGTTGTGCTAAGTCATTCTACAAATAAAATAGAAATAGAGTCATTCAAATCTAAAAAATATAATAATTTTTGAGCTCTCCGTTATTCAGAAAAGTGGATGTCCTATTTTATTCATTATTTTTCTTTTTTATTTATTTGCTATTATTCCCGTTTTCTTTCATAGTTTAATACTTTTTTTTTTGTAATTCTTGTTTATTTATATTTTTCACTGCAAACCTTATTTTTATTTTATTTAATTTACTTTGTTCATTTTTATACAAACTTTCTCATATTTTAAATAATTTCTAGCCATAACTTAGTTTATTTTTATTTCATGTTATCTCTTCTCTTATTTTGTTAAATTATTTAAGTTATTTGCATCTCTTTTAGCCTGATTCATTAATAAACTACTTACATTTCGTTACCTATATTACCTTTTATATATTACGTATTAATTTCGATAATAACTAAGAAATATATAATATAGATACGATAATAACGGATAAATGACTAAATATTAAACATTATATTTATTTAATGTGTATGGATCTATATAAATCCTTAATAGAATAAATGTTATAATTTTAATAGAATACTTAGTCTTATTTTATTTTTACTATCACATAATGTTACAGAAAGGGCATTCAAATAAATACTTGTTCTTCATATATTTATACATGTGTATAACCAATTATTACTTTCATTAACTCCACCTGAGGAACATTACATCACTGATTTTGCCGATGTTAAAAACGGTACCTCAGAAAAAACAATTGAAATCATTAATTTTTCCTAACAGTAATCGACTTCTTGCACTAATAGGTTATAATATTCATGTTGTCTTGTTTTAAATATTCGGCATGCTTAGTTATCAATAAATCCAAAAGATAATTGTAAAAATATTACCGTATATTTTATAAAAATTGTACTGACAAGATATATTAATCATTTTTAAAATGTAATTTATTTTATTTTATCGTATTTTGTAACTGACACAAGAGTTAAATCTTCCGATCAATTATATTTACATATTTTATTACTTTAAGCAATTTTTGATTTTTAATACTACAATTTGTGGACAGATTATACTGTATAAATTTATAAAATGGAAAAAGATAAACGAAAATAATATAAATTCTTCAATTTTATTTTTATATTTATTTGTGTTTAAAAAAAAAAATAGATCTAGTAAACACAATGTAAGTTATATTACAGTAGCATGTTATAGTCTTGTGGGCAATCTAACCATTGATAGAACTCCAATAACATTTATTGATTAGGTCTCGAGACAATATTCTTTTTATAACATAGATACCGGTTATAACGGTTTGATATCTATGTTTCGAATCTAGAGGTCCAATTGGATGATTTTATTTGTGAAAGATTAAGGAGTATTAAATATTTTAAGAAGGATTTTTGATTATAAAGATTGAATACGAGAAGAAAAAAATTAATATATAAAAGTAAATAAAAAAAATAAACACTGTAAAGAAAATAATTA